>NC_056733.1:1966143236-1966193236 GCF_019279795.1 Protopterus annectens
TGGGATTTCTTTAGGTGTAGCATTTCAAGCAGGGCTGTGTTGGACATGACTTTGTAAGTCAAGCAGAGATCAACTCTATGTAGATGATAAGAATCTGAGAACAGCTGAAGTTTCTTGAGTCTGTCCATGTAGGACATGTGTTTAAGGCCTAGGATTCTTTTTGTGAGGTACTTTTGTGGCCTTTGCAGCTGTTGTAGGTGTCTGGTCAGGTACATGCCAAATGGGGCGTTATATTTGATGACTAGTCTAATGAGGGATGAGTAGAGAGGGATGATGACCTCTTTCTCCCTGGATGCAAAACCTTTGGTTATAAGATGTGCCACATAGAAGGACTTTCTGACCACAGTGACAGTGTGGTGGTCGAAGGTGAGATGGCTGTTGACCTGGGTGCCCAGATCTCTTATGGCCCCTTCAGTGTTCAGTGGACTCCCATCAATGTGGTAATTTGTGGGAACTGAGTTAAAAGTCTGTGTTGTGCACATCATAAGTCACACCATCATATTCAGATCAGAGGATTATATTACAGCACTGTATTCAAACCTTATCAGAGCACTAATAGAGTATAAGGCTCTCTTTTGCATGTACCTCACCAGACACATGCAGCAGCTGGAGATACCACAGGGGTTTCTTATCAACAAAACACAGGACATACAAGCCATGCCATGATGCATGTGGACAGACTGAAAGCCATTTCACTATAATCTGGATCATATAGGATGAGGTGACTTCTGCCTGGCCTTCAGGCCAGTCTCTGACCCTGCCCTATGGAAATAGTGCACATCCACAAATCAGATATAGCTGATGACATCAGCAGAGTCTGGTGAGGAGATTATGGTAACAGCAGTATCCCATATGGTGGTATAAAAGGCTCTCTGTAATGGCAAGCAAGTGCATAACCACACACACATCCCAGTTGACTGTAGTGACAGAACCCCTACCTATCTAAATACACACAGCTCAATGCTTTTTGCAAATGCCACAGCACACGTCTGACTTATAGAAGGCTGCAGGACAACTTATAGTGGATGACATCAGCAGTGCATGTAGGCAAAATGAAATGGATGTGCAGGCATGTGCAACTGTCAAAATACTATAAATTCATGGGATTGGAGTGGTAATTGTAGGATATACACTTATGCTTTCCTGACTAAGCATGTTTCCATTACATTCCCTGTTTGTTCATAGTTAAGCGGTTCAGAAATATGAGCCACAATGCTAAAAGCCTGATAGTTAGTACTGACACTATGAAACATACCTGCTGCTTAGTTGAATCTGTAGCAACAGGTGTAAATGCATTAACACATTTATTTTTGAGCTCAGATGATACTGGGTTTGAATCGGGTGTATCTAATATTTTTAAACAAACAGCGATAATGCAGTGATATGAATTCTTTATAGTACAAGTGTTGCTGTGTGTTGATATAGCACAGCAGGGTTAAGTGACATTGCGAGTAGGTAACCACAGCATTGTAGGACCTCTCTCCATCATATAGCACTGGTGTGTGATGCCAAACTCTGTGCAAACATAAAGGCCAAATACTGAAGGGATCCATAATTTATTCTGGTATGTATGTGTGTTGTGTGTGATTCTATTTTTTTTCATATTATATGGGGTAAATATGAAAGTGGATAAATGGAAGCAAGCAAGGGAAAAAACAAAGAAAAAGTAATACAGAAATGTGCAGGAGGGAGGTAGGAAAAAAACATAGCCATCCATTTCTTCAACAGTAAAAACTTATAATATGTACAGAATATGAGCTGAATTTGGATTGTCATCTCCATAGAGAGGGGTGACAACAATGTAATCATGTTGTATAGTCAATTGGATCAAATCAAGTGAGTCAAGATGACATGTGTGTGAAATGGAGAGCTATGTATGGGATGATATTTTTTGTGGGACAGGTGCTCTTTTTCTAAATTCATTAAGAGACAATGCTGCGTAAGGTCACATGTATTTCTGGGTCAGATAAATTAGGTTGGTGAGGAAGTAAATGCAAACAAAAAAGACAAGTAAGACACAGGCATGTGAGCAACACAAATGGTTGGGCGACACCATGATTGTGAGTGAGGGAGAGGACAACACACATTAAGGCCAATCAAACATGGAGACAGTGAGAATTGAGTCCCCACCCAATGGACTGTCATCACTATGCCTTTACTCCACTGGCAGCTGGAGTTCTTGATGTTTTCTCCTCCTAGCTATCATGGGAGAGCATCTTCTCCATCTGGCATATGCATATACTAATGGTGCTGTGCATGACCCTATGCATCAGCCTTGTCATCTCCCACTAGGTGATGAAATCCCCACCTCTGCCACTGCTCCTAGAGGGTAGCACTGCACCAACTGCTGAGGCAGTACTACCTTAAGGTTCAGATCCTATTGCAGAAGCCTTTGGCTTTAGTGCTTTACCAGGAGTGCAGTAAATATCTTGGACTCCTGGACATCCCACCTCTGTGCCCTAAACTGGACTGTTTCCCCACTAGCTCCATCTTTGTCTAACACCTAACCTAGAGCAATGGAAAATGATGCTTTCTGACTGATTCCAGTCATTGCATTTACTGGTAGTGCGCAAACCCAAGTAACAATGCCAACTGAATTTGCACAATGTTCATACCTCTCAACCTGGAAACATCAAAAATCTGGAAAAAGACCCATGAAAAATAGGTAGAAATCAGTATGCTGATTAACATAAAATTTGCATACATAATTATGTAACCCCACCCACATCAATGGAATTGTGGGATACCAACTTTCAAATGCAAACTGAAGAAGAGACAACCAAAATATGAGCCTCCAGACCCTGTAGTAAATGGCAACCATTTTTTTCAAATGTACAGCAATGATGTTCACTGTGAAGGGAGAAGAGGATGAACCTTAGGATTTTGTTTTCTGTGAAATGCATTATGTGGGTTTTGTAGTAAAAGTAGGGCATTTAATGGTAGGCAATAGTCTAATCTTAGCAAAAGAATATTATAGTTTGCTAGGACCTCCAAAAGTCATTCTCCATGCCCTACTGATCAGTGGAGTAGCTTGAGGTTGTCCTGCCAGGGCTGTCATTAAGTTTGCCACCCTTCCTCTCCCCTTACAAAATCATGGTTGAATGGGGTCCCCTCATACACAGCCCTTCCCCCTACAGCCATTCCATTGTCTCATTACTTGGCTATTTCACCCCGTTTACCATAAACACTAATATGCATACTGCTTTGCTTCTACAATGATTATTTGGATTTCATTTAAAACTTTTAGTTTACATTTTATAGCACAGACATCTGCTAAACAAAGCAAAGTAATACAGTCTCACAATGAAAATAGACTTCGCATTAAACCTTCTCTGCCCTTGAAACCCATATTCATTGAAACCCACATTCAAAGAAAATGCATCTGGCCAGTGGCAGATAAAGATTACCTTTGTGCTGTATTAAAATCATACACCCCTTGCACATGAAACACACGTGTTCTTTGATACACCTTCCTGACTGCATTAAATTATATTCCTTGTATAATACAGCACACTTGTTAGCACACATTTTAAATTTGCTTTGAACATTTTTCCAGTAAGCAATGAAACAAAATGCATGAACCAATAATAATAAAATTACCCAATTCAGAACATTTCCATCATAAAAGTCTACTCAAACTTCTACAATCCACCAGTATCAGTAAAAATGCAAAATCTCTGCAAAAGTAAAAGTCAAAGAAATAATTCCACATTAAAGAAATCTGTAACTAATGAAGTGGTTGCTGCTAGCAAACAACTTTATATTTCATTGTTTCATCTACAAATAAAGTGCTTGTTGCCCTCAAGGAATAAATTGCCTTTTACGTCTGGGGTGAGATGCAACTTGGAATTTGTTTTGGCGCTCAGCATGAGTCCACTGCTACCTTCCAGTTCTGAACGTAAAGTCTTTAAGATGGTTAGTTAGTAGCAAAATCTGCAAGGCTATGGTTTGTTATCTTCATGAATTAACTAGTGGTATCCCAATTTATTTAATGTATCCTGACAGATTCCATAGCTGTATCTAACGTAATGCTTTAAAACTGTATGCTACATTGTTGTTAATCACTGATGTAAAATCAGGGTGACCTTAGACTGCACACTTTTTATCCATTTGAATCCACAGGAAGGACAGCAATTCCAACCATATTAAACAAATGTTTTCTGCAGAGTTCTAAAGTTAGGTTTGCCATACCATCTCTGGATCCCTTACGAGTTGACTTACTGTTTAAACATTCCATATCTAGAACAGTCCATGTTCTCCTCATTTCTTGCACATACTAGCAAATCTGGGCTTTAGCTTTAAGCTATTCCAGTCATTTTTATCAGCATAATGAGTCTCAGCACAGAGTAAAAAGTAATGCAGTACTACCTTTAATGAGTATAAACACTGTTTTTAATGCATTTGTGGCCACAGCCACAAAATGACTACTATCTAAGGTAATACACCAAAAACTGCTGCGCATGCTCTTTGTCAAGTAGGTACTGTAGTATGCGAACAGATATAAAAGAAAACATATCAAGCTGGATCCACCAATAAGCCCAGATTTCACTGTTTCTAAGGTAATGGAAAACAAGCATTTTTTTAATTTCTTTACACATGAATTAGTGCAATCACCATGTATGTTTTACCACTATTTAAAAAAAAAGTATTTTGTTACTTTCTAATCTCTCTGCTTGAGTAACAGCTGCTGAGCTCTAAAATTGACTTGATATGTTCAGATTTACGTTAGCCATAAGATAACATAAAGCTCAATCTTCTGCTTAAACTAGAATGATGAGAATTACCTCTAATTTTGTAATTTTTATTCAAAACTCACTTGTGTGTAGAACTTGGAAGATAAGCATATACAAACAAGACAATATGTGTGCATTCCTCATAGAGCGCTACATAACCTAGTTTTAAGTTTTCATTTACGTAACACGTAACACTGACACCATGGATATGCTTTGCTGTATTTTTTCAGTATGCTTGTAATAAAACATTTGCATGTAATATTCTATCAATCGAGGAGGCACTGGTCTAGTAGATACACCAGATAGACTCATATATTATACTAGATCTGGGTAGTGCAAGATTAGTGATACTTGGAAAGAAAGCATTCATTTATAATAAATCACGGTTTACTTGGTTAACTGTTGTCCTTATATCACTGGCTAAGTCATCATTGTTTTTTCTAGTTAGGCGTTCCTTGCTTTACTCTGATGTAGTTCTTAGGAGGCTTCATGCCAAGAAGCTTGAAAGAAAGAGGATATTCAATAGCTAGTTGTTCTTTTTATTTTTCCGTACCAGTGTTTGTGGTTTTCTGCATATATTTTTGTTTTTATATATCTGCTTTGTAAAACATCAGTTATATTAATCAGCTGAATGGAAAGATTGAATTTATGTTCACGATATGGTGATATCAGATTACTTGTAAGCTAAAAGGCAACTTTCACACAAGCATACATTTGATTGCATGTTTTATCTTTATAAATATAACTAATAGGATGCCCCATGCAACAATGTTAATTTTTGGAGCACGATCAAGACAAAAATAGAGATGAAGAGTGAAATCAAACTGAGCACATTACAAATCAATCTATGTCTTTGGAATGGAACAACAGAAAAAAAGGAAAAATGGTACACAGTGGAGTATGGGGGGCTGCAAATAATCTTTTTCATATGAAGCTGCATGCAAGAAAAATAATCTTCATGTAGTCTTCAAACTTTTAAAAGAGCAATGGCTGTTGATTGATGAGAACAAAAATGTGGATAAATCTATAAAGTACACTGATCACTAACTTAGGCTGTCAATACATTTTTCTAAATTTAAGAGGACTGTGTTCTATCTCAAAAAAGTAGTTAGTGTCTGGAGATGATTTGTCTGGTATTGTTAAAAAAGTATAACTTTTAAGTGCATTTAAGCAGCCATTAGAAGAAGATATGGGACTCTTTAACACCTGACTTTGTAGTTACTGAAGCATACCTCAGTGGGTTTGCTTGTGTTCCGTACCTTTTCTGTTTGTTGTACATATTTGTACATATTTTTTTTCATCTAGCAAAAAGATTTATTACTTTTAAACATTTCCTATGCTAGCTGTATCACAGATTGTTACTTGGAGATTACTTCCCATTACCTGTGACCTGGTATTTTTCATATATGTCTAACTGATAGTTAATTAAGGAGGTCTACAAAACAGTGACATTTGACTAGAATTTGTCATGTGGGTTACTGGTTCACTTTTGCTTTAAAACTCTGTTTTTTTATATATAAAGTCATCTTCTGTACTTTCATTTCCATTCCAGTTAATAGTTTTCTGGTTTTTTTTCACCTGTCTGTGCCTTAATTTTTACTTTAATCAGCAATTTGACAAAACAAATCTGACACCGAAGGAATACATGTGTGTATGTGTGTTTGAATGCGTGTATTATATGCAGCAGGGGAATGGGAGGTGGGGCGTACCTATGATAATATGGTGCATTGGCCACCACTGTTACCACTGCAGAAAACTGCTGATCTGCACTTGCACTAGTTAGAAGTGATTCGGAGACACACAATTTAGCCAGTAATGTGGTCTGTCCTCAGTGTAGCTAATGTGTCTCTATATTACAGTTCTGTGCATTACAGAAATAGGGCCATTTTACCACAACACCTACTATGACAGCTGGAGTTCTTTCTGTATATCAGTCATTATGTTTCAAGGACTAAAGAAAAATATAATGTGGAAAATCATGGGTCTTACATTTGTGAGATCTTGCTCCTAATGTTCCACATATATGCATGATATAGGATCTCTCAACAGCCTTTCTTAAGGTTTTAATTAGATGTTTTAATCCTTTGCTGATTATTTCTGTGGTATGTATAGTGCATTATACAGTGCAGATTGTAGTAATAACCAAAAAGTAAACCTCAAAATGACAAACCCATACAAAATTGTGTACCATGATTTATAAAACGAAATACCAAGTTAAAATTATTTTACAGTTAACGGTCTGGTGAAAGGTTGTTTCCCTGTCAACTGTAGTCATTTTGAGATATACATTTTGGTTGTTGGTACTTTATATACCTCATCTCTACAGCATTGTGTTGGGCAGATTGCTGCAAATGTGATAAAATGGGTTCATGTTTGGAGTAAAATTCCATATTTTGTTAAAAATACTCGGTCTCTAAGACTTTAATTGATTATGCCATTCTCTCTTTTCTTGATATAAAAGCACAAAGCATCTGGTCTGGATACTTTTCCTATGAACTTCTTTAAGCAATTTGTACAAATTCTAGTAACGCAGTTGTAAAAATTGATTGTATGAATACACATCCTTTTGAAATGGATCTCTAACTGTCTTGGGCAAAAATTGATTCTAATTAAGAGAACTGCATATTGCATGCCATTTCCCCCAGACAGTTAAGTCTTTCTTTTGTTAAAAAAGATAATGAAGCTTGTCTCCATAATGTAGTCAGCTTCCAGAACATTCCACAATGCTCACATTTATTGGTGCTGTGATATGATACTAACCAAAAAGTCATGAGAAATGGAAGAACTCCTTGGCTTTTTTCTACAGCTTCATAATTATCTATGCATTTTGGCATAAAAATCAGGTGTAAGTAATACAGTAATGTATTTTATTGAGCAAAATGAAGAGAGAGAGAGAGAGAGAGAGAGAGAGATTAGAGGCAAAAATTTAATTAACTGCATTGCTGAACTTCTTTTAGCTAAAAGGGAGATGTAAAACTCACAAAACACTTTAAAACCTGAATAAAAAGTGTACCGATATAACATATAAATGTAGACTATATGAGACCAGTGTGCATATGGTTTACTACCAAAATATTAAAAGCCCTAAACAGGAATGTTCACATCCTCAAACAAGAACAACCAACACCGTCAAGCCGACTGCTCAGAATGTTGATTCATTTAAGGCAAGAATCGACATTTGACAGTTACTGGACTGCTCACCATTCGAAAAATACACCATTTTAAATACATACATACATATTTCTACTATTTTGCTGGGGGGCAAGACCCCTGCAGCCCCCATACCTCTCCTAATTATATAATCTAACTCCAAGATCACACTACAGTGAGGAAAAGGATAATTTTCCTGATCCCTATTGCAATGTGATCCAATTCAAAATACTGATGCACAAAACTGCGAATACAAGCTACGTCGACATTTCAGAATCGACAGGATTTGCGTTTGCAGTTTTGCCTTTTTGCATTTTTGCACCTTTCCATTTGACCTTCTGACAGATGATAAGGTGCATTTCATTATTTTGATAGTAAACCTGTGCATACATATGTTACTGCATTTCTGCATAAGACCTGTCCTAGCAGCTATAGGGAAGAAAGTTAATGATTTTAGAATTTCAGGCCAGGATAAACATGTAAAGTGGGATACAATGTGAAATTTAATATTTGCTGTTGCATTTATTAACCCTACCTGAACAAATATGTAGGCTTTTAACAACTTCTACCCATCAGGGCCATAACTGCAGATGGAATTAGCCCCCAGGATCTGGAATCATTTGAAGAAACTGCTGACAGCACTGGAAGCAAAAGCATTTAACAGAGGACTTACCCGCATACCTCAGGGAAGGAGTAATGAGTCACAGGCCATCACTGATTAAAAAATGCATGTGAGGAAATTTAATTTGAAACTTGTATTTCACAAGAAAAATAACACTGAGGAAGATAAACCCATTGAAGAAAAAATTAAAAGACCCAGTAGTTTTTGCCCCCCACTACATCCCACATTTGTAGTCCTTGAATTTAAGCTTGACATGACAAAGGCTCTCAAAAATCTACCAAAATGTAAGATTTTTAATATTTCAAAGGATGACATATCAGCACTTAAGAATTTGAGCAGTGATAAAACTAGGCATCTTATGAAGGCTGACAAGGGTGGGGGCATACTAGTTACAGATACTGACAGTTGTATAATGAAAATAGGTAACATGCTGAACACATCTGAATTTTATTCTAAGCATTCCTTTCAGTAGGTTAAAACTGTATATGTAAAATGGAAAGATAAGCTAACCACAATGTTTAATGAAGAACTTATTAGTGAAAACTTTTTTGAGTTTTTGAACACTTCTCACCCTAAATTACCTTGCTTTTTGGGATTCCCAAACCCCATAAGAATAGAGAAGATCCACTTTACAGACCTGTTATTGCAAGTATTGGTTCCATATCAGACTCCACTGCCATATAGTTACATTTTATTCTTCAGCCTCTTGCTGAAAAGAACGCATCATTTATTTTAGATTCACTTGATTTTTTTAAGAAAAATAAAAGAAGTGTATGTGAATGAACAAAGCATTTTGGTAACTATTGACGTTGAAGCCCTTTACACTGTTTTACCACATATGTACTGTATTGAAGCAGCTATATAGGCTTATAGAAAAAATAACAGTGCTACACAAGGGCAAATTTAATGCTTGGGAAAGATAATGGGCCGGATTCACGAAGGCTTGCATGGAGTCTAAGAGTAGAGTAAGACTCCAGCAAGCCAACATGTCTGCCGAGTGATCCAGGGACAGCCGGCAGGGGCATGCAACTGAGCTCTCTAAACTAGTCCTACACGGACAGGGCTGGGATATGCAAATTACCTCAATTGCAGGTGAAAGCCATGCAAATGAGGTAAATTTGCGATCCAGGAAACCCAAACCTGTCTGAGTAGGAGTAGTGTTATCTGCAGAAATGTACTCAGTTGATAAGTGAGTACGGTTCTGCAAATAGCAAAACAGAGCCGTGTCAGCTGTAAAAAAAGCATGCATTCACAGGAGGAAGCATGCCAATGGCCAAAAATACAGCCACTGGCAATGGGAAGTGATGCAAATTAAAAATAAAATAACTTCTTTTTTTAATCCCGATTTCTGGGGTTTAACCATAGCTCAGCGCCGCGCAAATGCGCTGCGCCCTAAAAAGCAGAAAAGTAATAATTAAGATCCACAAATGAGGATTTCATAGCTAAAATGAATTTACAATGCAAGGGAATGGCAGGCTGAAGACAACATGGCCACCGAGTAGAGGTTGCTAAGGGGGGAAGCTCAGTCTAAGAGATGTAATCAAGCATTAGTAGGTAATCCTATGCAAATGAGAGTTATGATAGTGAATCGCAAGTTCACATAGCAAATGAGCACAGTCAGTGGAGTGTAGGAGTAGGATAAGGGGAGTAACAGAGTAGAAGATAGGTGTCATCATGAGGGGGGTATGTATGAAAGGAGTGCAGCTCATTGGAGCAGAGCGACATGTGTCAGCTTACATTTACATAATAGTGAAAGAGGTGTGTCAACAGGTAGGCCAGGTAAAGTCAAGAAATCGAAGGTGTATGCTGTGGATAACGCTAAAGTTTCTTGCTGAGCATGCATGCACGCGTGTGTGTGCCAGTAAACCCAAGTAAGACAGTGTGCGTGCGTGTAAGCATGTGTGTGTGCGTGTAGGCTTGAGTAAGCATATGTAAGGCTGTGTAAACAGTTGTAAGCGCGTTTGCGCGTGTGCGTGTGTTTTAACAGGAATAAGCAAGTTGTAGTCTGTGTAAGCATGTGTGCGTGCGTGTGAGCTGGTGTGCGTGTGTTTGCGCTTGTTTGCGTGGTGCTGCCCCCTGAGGAAACAGAAAGGGAAAAGGAAGCACAACAGATAGTAGGAAGTTAACCAGAGAGTATTAGCAGAGCTAGCAGGTGAAAACAATTACACAGGCATTACACTAGCCCAGCCCAGCACTCAAAACCCAGCAAAAACATTCCAGTATGTATTTCTCAGACACACTGCAACACTGCAGTAAGCTAATAGAAGTGAAAACTGAAAAAGCTTCACTGAGACAAAGAAATGTTAGGGGCTGCCATTGCTGTCATAAGGCGACATATGCAACATGCTGAGGGTGGTGACAATGCAAATGCTGCTGAGCAACCCACAGTGAGGAGAAAGAGAAGAGTGTACAGGCCTAGGGTAACCTACCAGGGGCTACATGAGCTGGAGATAGTGGAGCGCTATAGAGTGGACAGCAACCTCATGCAGCAAATTGTTGAGCTGTGCAGACCACGCCTCACACACAGAACCAACAGAGGGGAACCCATCCCAGTGGAAACCAAGGTATGTGTTGGCCTAAGAATATTAGCAACAGGTACCTTCCAGAGACCAACTGGTGATATGATGGGGATTTCACAGGCATCAGCATCTAGGGTACTGCACCAGTTCCTGAATGTCATGGCAGCACATGTCGGTGATCATGTATATTTCCCCAATTCCCGTGAGGTATTGGCCAGCAGTATGCATCTATTCCAGCAAATAGCGGAATACCCTGAGGTAGTGGCTGCAATAGACTGCATGCACATTCGCATCAAAGCACCAGCCGGTGAGCGGGGTAGGGTCTACTATAACTGCAAGGGTTACCCCTCCATCAACTACCAGGTCGTGTGTGATGTCCAGGGCATAATAATGAATGTGTGTGCTGGCTGCCCTGGAAACTACCATGACTCCCATATCTGGAATCTGACACAGCTGTACCAGACATTTGCCAATGGGGACATCCCTCATGGTCACCTAGTGGGGGATGCTGGATATGCACTCGAGCCGTGGCTGACGACACCCATCAAAAATGCACACACACCTGAACAGGAACGCCATAATTAGGCACATGCACAAACACAAAATGTAATTGAACGTGTGTTTGGGCTGCTCAAGTCACGGTTCCGGTGCCTGAACACATCTGGTGGAGCCTTGCAGTACTCACCAACTACATGTACCCAAATAGTCATGGTATGTGCTATGCTACACAATATGATCCTGCGAAAACAGCTGCAGCAGGGGCAGCATAGGGCAGGGCACAACAGCCCCCCGCCATTGCCAAGGCCATCACAGGCAGAGAGTGACTCGGAGGAGGAACAACCTGAACCTGCCCCAGTAGGCAGAAGGAGGCATGCCCAGTATGCTTTGGCCTTGGCAAAGAGGCAATGCATAGCATATACACTGGCTCAGTAGGAACCCTGGAAATGATACCTCTCTCCGACTCGCACATATAGTAAAAGTGATGCCTAACTTGACACTACCTGTTAACAAACATGTATAGGGAGTGTAAAATGTGCATCCGACATAGGCAGCCCTGCAGCACCACCTGAGGCATGATTTCTATGTGTTAAGCAATATAAAGCACTGCTAAACAGCTCTCACCACTATTTAGTATATGTGAACAAAATTGTACACACTAAGTAGGACAACTACAGGCAATGTTCAGCAATATTGTGCACTGTCCAGCAATGTTGGGCAACATTGAGCAATGTTGTGCAAGTCTGGTCAAATGTGGATATAGTTCATCAAAAGCAGGTTAACAATTTCATATTTGCTTCACTTTTCTTGAAGCAGTCTGTTCTGCCATGTATGAAAATATGAAGCAGTAACAGTCCTCAAACCCAGGATACTGTGCACTATAGTCAGAGTACAGAACTACTAAACCATGACAGTATGTTAATGGTCAGCTTGCATGAAAAAATGTTGATAAGTCAATTCTAAGTATCTAATGGAAACCTTGCATGCATAGCATAATCCCTGTCGAGTCAAGACACAAAGGTGAGGCCTGCAGTAATAATAGAACCTGATATTCAACACACATATAGTATAAATGTTAATATTGGTAATGTTCACACACATCAACAAATGTAGTGGACCTCAGACAGCAACATACTGCAAGTTCACATTGGGCATGCTCACACACTTGAAATTATGAGACAACTGTCAGGCAACAAAACACTGAAAGTCTGAACTGGGCATGCTCACACACTTAGGTCAAGTTTGAGTACAGCAGTGGGCCACACATATCCCACAGTTGCAAGTGTCAACCCACGAACCTCGCACTATTCACCAATCCATCATGTGCACACAGTAATATGACAATAGACACAATATAAAATAGTGAAATACTATCACAATCAAATATGTTATGCAGAAACCTAGGTTGTTCATAGGAAGTGGTAAAGCAAAGAAGAAACAAAACCTGCAATCAGTACCATCACTGAACAATGTGCATCCTGAACATTAGCATAGGTTCAGAGGTTGACACTAGGCTATCTGCCCTAGGGTATGTAGAAGCCTAGCCACAGTGTGTTTGTAGTCTGCAATCACGCTAGATCAGAGGACTGTGCCTGTCAATAGTAGATCACACAAGATATCTCACATATGTTCATTTCATTCTGCCTCTGTCTATCAAGGACCCATAACATATCCCAGGGCTAAACATACGATCACCCGTACACCTGTGAAGATGTCACTTGTAGGTGTTCAGTGTGGGTCTGTGCATATGTGGTACTGTGATCACATTCCTGAGTGAGTGGAGCCTCTGTGATGGTAATATGCCCCTCCAGCATGTCCTATTAACATCATTGCTCATGTACCTGTCCCTGAAGCATGTAGCTATAAGGGACTTTGATATCCTCATGTGGAGCCTGTCCATCAATGCTGTGATGGACATGGCATCAAAGAAAAGGCACAGACTTCATCCAAGTAGGCAGTAAGCAACTGAGGAGAGCTGGGGTCACCATAGCCAAACTGTCCATACCATCTGTGTGAGTCCCTAGATCCACTTGATATGTAAATCTGTGTACATTCCAGTTGCTGCAGGTGTTGGGTAAGGTACATCCAAAATGGTCCATTGTATCCAAACATGTGTCAGATTACTACAGGGTCACAATGACCCCACCTGATCTGGATGTAAAACTGTATGGGATAAGGTTGCCTAAATAGAAGGTGTGTCCAACAACATTGGCAACGTGAATGTCAAAGGCAAGAGTACTAAGTATTCATGTCCCCAAATCACAAACCACACACACTGTACGTGATGTATCATCACCTATGTGGTAATGTGTGTGCACGATGTTACTACCAAAGGTGATGACTATGCATCTAAAGTAAGGTAGCTGTAGGCCATGGCTCTGGCACCAGTCAGCCATCTCTGTGAGACCCTTTCTGAGGATGCCTGTGCCAGCTGTGGAGTCGAATATGGCACAGTTTGCAGTCATCTGCAAACATGGTCATCCATATTCCTCCTGTGTTAGCCAGTATGTATCAGAAATATATACAGAACAAGAGAGGTCCCAGGACTGAGCCCTGTGGGATGCCATGTGTAACTGGTGTATAGTCAGACATGGCACCTGCAATACTGACCATGTGTGTGCTATCCATGATCCAGTTAGCAATCCAGATTGTGACATATGTTATATTGAATCCGGTGATCTAATGTGTAAAGGCCAAGTGGGGTATTGTGTAGAAGTGGTGTGTGAGCTCCAGGTAGGCTGTGTGGACAACCCTGTGTACGTCTATGGACCTGTTAACTGTTTAAAGACATCAAACATCTGCAAGAGGCAAGATATGCCCACAACAACACCAAATTGTGTAGGATCCAGTGTCTGTAGGTTTACAATGTGTATGGGTATGTGTTCCATGATGATACACTCCATAGCATAGCAGACCAGGATAGTTAGGCATATATTGTGATAATGTCCAGGGTCCCTTGTGGCACCAGCACTGTGTAGCGGATACACCATAGCTGTACGCCATTCCATGGGTACACATCCTGTAGTAACTGTGATATTGAACAGTGACATAATGTGAGTGTGAAGTTTGTCATGAATGTCGTGTATGCCACAGTCTGGGACAATATCTGGTCCCACTGATGCTGTGTTGTCTGCTATGGAGAGGGCAGCACACACATGTTCATCTGTGATGTCAGGGAGGCTACACCCTGTGTGATGGACATGTGCACTGCAGGGGGGATGGTGAGGAAACATTCCCACTGAACCTGTTGTCCAGGATGTTTGCAATGTCAGTGGGTTCACTGTATCATTTGTAATTATGCAGTAACTCACAGCATATCTGTGAGTTCCCACACAGGTCCCTGTCATAACTAAATAAGGCCTTGTGATTGTCCACAGTGTCTGTTGCAAGTGTCTGTTAGAAGTGGGCCTTAGATGAATCAACAACTGATCATAGCTATACCATAGTACTGATCAGAGATGCCTTCCAGATTGTGATTGTGCTCTATAATGTAGTAGCCTCCTCCTGTCCATGTACAGCTCAGTAATGGCCATGGTCCAGTAGAAAGGTCCCCTGCCTTTGGAGGAGTGAGTCTTGCAGTTATCTGGGATAGCATGATCCATGAATTCCAGTATTTGTCCATAGAATGTGCTTGTAAAGTATGTAGTTGTCTGAGCCATAATTAACACTGTCCCAGGGTCATTGAGGGATACCACCTCAGTTTGTACAAGTGTGATGTTTGCTCATGAGAAGTATGTCACTGAGATCACATAGGATGTGTGTTTGTATGGGATATGTATGTCTAGTGAGATGAATGTATGTTCCGACCTTAACAATTACAGGTATACCTCTGTTGTGGAACATAGAGTCCCCATGTGTGTGATGATCAGGTACCACATGTATAACCCCCTGTGGGTGTGGTGACCAGGTCTGCCCTAGCATTTGAGTGTAACAATCTTAGCAACTGTTGTGCAAAGGTGTCACTGCTTGAGTAGTATACCCAATCAATGTTTGTGTATTTGAAGTCACACAGTATAATGGTGTTTGGTGAGACCTTCACATTCCCCAGTGTTTCCAAGAATAATGTCTGTTGTGCCCATGTTTGGGAGTATGGTCTGTAACAGTCTACACACTGAAATGCAGTTTTGACCACTCTCAGATGCACATGTACGTTCCCCAATGCTTTGTGTACTGCTACCAACCTGGAGGTGTGTGTATGAATGATGTATATGGAATCCCACCCTATTGTTGTTGTCCAGTCCGAGTCCTGTGTCTGAAAACCATGGTATGACGTAAAACATGTTAGTGCTGCTGTGCTTTTGTGAGCCTGAACCAGGTCTTTGTTACTGCACATATATTGACAGATTCCATACTGATATGAGTCCTGAGTGCATGCATTCTGAGGGTTAGACATCAGTTGTTGAGCACCATCACTCTCCGTTTCCTGTACCCTGTAATGTCTATGGCTGTGGTTATGTCATCTGACCCTCACTTCAAACAGCCACTATGTGTGTGTCAAGAGCCTAAGGCAGTCTGTGAAAGCCTAGGGGTGACAGCTGCATGGCGTCCATAGCGAATGTACATGACATGTTGAGCATGTAATCCCAGGCTGACAGACACTGGATCCCCTGTGAATGACAACAATATGTTAGGCAACTGTTAAAACTGATCATGTCATCTGTATACTGTGACATAGTACTTGGTGAGGGTAAGATGCTACACAAGGTCAGGGTCATACTGTCCTGGCCTACATGATCAGAGAGCCCCTCTATGTCTCTTGTCATGTAGTCCAGGGAGGAACGTCTGAGGGTCTACACACTGGAATGCTCAATGATGGAGCCATATTTGTACTTGCAGTGGACTGACAACAGTGCATGTGTCATGTGGCATATCCTGGCACCCGACACACAGCACAAAGTGACCTTCACCTTGTTCAGCCTGGTGAGTGGGATGTCATTGTGACCGACAATTACACTCACCTAATACAGTTGTATGAGGTGTGTTGTGTAGACCTAAGGGCAGTGACTGTGAGGCACAATGACTTTGTGAACTATGTGATGATATGTGTGTATGGTTGTGTGTTAGCAGTTGTTTGTGTGTCTGCTTGGATGTCTCAGCTGCTTAGGCAGAGTACATTTAGATGCTCCAAGTATGTCATTGTGTGTCAATGTATATGGTTTGCTGTTGTCATCAGTGCATGTGTGACTGTATTTGTGGTGTGTGTGGTTACCTTCACCACCCGATAGACTGTGCCAGTCATGGCTTGGGAGAGCTCAGCCTCCTGTCCGTCTATACAGTTGCACCTCTCACAGATATCTGAGTTTGTTGGTAGGAGGACAGTGTTACCTGTGTACATAAGGCAGTTGTAACAATGCATCAGAATTCCAATATGCACCAGCTGGACTGGAGAGTACACACAAAACCGACCTTTGGATATGCCAGGATACGATGATGACAAACACTGTCGACTGATCACAAAGGATCAGTAGTGTGTCAAGTGTGTAAAAGAGTATAACAGGGTTTTAGTGTTCACATTTGTTGTTGCTGTGGAAAGATTATCTGCAAAGGAGTACAGACAGAAACATTACACCTCCTTTAGCTAGGTCAGAAATACTGATGTACAATCATATATGTCCTGAGTCAGGGTCAACTGTACCTGACTGACAATGTCAACATCCTGTCAGACAGGCCCATACATACATACCCACCTCCCAGTGACAAAAGGCCCTAACATCATACCAGGAGATATCACATGTAAAATGTGTAAACTGGTCCCCACAATGCCAAATGAATCCCATCATGTGAATAACAATGTTTCCCCATATGTGTCATAAGTGAATGACAGGACAAACAGACACTGCACCCGAACAGTCTGTTGAGCCTCACACTCTCTACAGGATCTTACACCGTTGAATGTGTTACAGCAACATGTGGCACACCCCACAAGTGTTGGTGCACAACACACCATGGGAACTATATTCCTATAAGCCTACGAAGTCCGAAATGCTAGTCCATGGAGTCCATCATGATTGCAGTCAGGAAAAGAGATATTGTAAACCGACAAACACACAACACAAACGTCTGTGGTATGTTAATGAGCACATCATGTTCCCAAAACTTGCTACATATCTTGCAAGGCAGCCACCCAGGCAAACATCACTGACAGGAGCAACACAGGTCCCACATAGACCTTGAATAGCCCTTTACCAACATCACAGACGCATGTGGTATCCACAAAACCTACAATCCGTGCATGAATATGTATTGTCTTATGAAGGAATGGTAATATGTCCACAGATAGATCACACCAGGTATGAATTGTGTATTCCTGTTCAAGATGTTAACACCTGCTGACCCACAGGGTACATTCGTGGGATTGCATAACACTACGTGCACACACATAACCATGTCCAGTCTGATGTCAGCAACCTACAAACATAGCATGTGAATGAAGACTACACAGTAAAGCATGTAGCGTATCGTGTTAATGTGTATCTCACTAGTATCATAGCATAGTTTGGTAGGGGTTTGGATCCTGCAATTGCTGAGTGTATGTGTGTGTGAGAGATTGGCTTTGAGAGGATTTGCCTTTTTGGAGACTGTGGAAACATATTAGGAGTGGTGAATACCTCTTTGCCAAGTGTGATGATGTCAGCATCCTACAAATAGAGCTTTTGAAATACCTGCACCCAGTAAAGCAAATAGCGTGTCATATTAATGCGTATCTCACTAGTGTCATAATGTAGTCAGGTAGGGATTTATAGGTTCATAGGTTCATAGGTTTATACTAGGCTATCTGCCCTAAGGCATTTATAAGCCTAGCCCAAATTTTTGTGGCTTACGCCACCCCTTATATGAAAAAATACTGTGCCCATTAGTTTGTTGTGCCTCTGTCCAGCAGTGACACAGAGATGATTCCCGGGGTAAACCTACGATCTCCCATCCACAGGTCTAGATTTCTCTTGAACAGAGTCAGCGAGGTGCTCTGCCTCACATGGACTGGGATTTTATTCCACAGCATAGGGAGTCTCTGAGTGATAAATCTATCCCTCCAGCACGTCCTATTTATATCCGTGCTAAGGTTTAAGTCGCTTGCTCTAGTGGTTTTGGTGGATTTGGATTTTTGAGGTGGAGCATGTCCATTAATTCCGGGTTGGACATGGCCTTGTATGTCAGGCACATGTCACCTCTGAGCAGACGGTATGCGACTGAATAGAGCTGGAGTTTCTTCAATCTGGCAGCATATGACAGATTTTGGAGTCCCTTTATCCTTTTGGTGAGGAACTTTTGGGGTCTCTCAATTGCTGCAGATGTCGGGTGAGATACATCCCGAATGGGGCATTGTACTCGATCATTGGTCTGATAAGTGAAGAGTACAGGGGAACAATGACCTCACTAGATCTGGATGTGAATCCCTTCATGATCAGGTGGGCAATGTAGAAGGTCTTTCTAACCACTTTAGTAATGTGAGTGTCAAAAGAAAGGTCACTGTCAACCTGGGTCCCCAGGTCCCTGATAACCTCTTCTGTGCTTAGTGGATTGCCACCTATATGGTAGCTTGGGGTTACCTTGTTTTTCCCGAAGGGTATGACTATACATTTTTTGACGTTTAACTTCAGGCCATGGCTCTGGCACCAGCTATCTTTTTCCGTGTTTGAGTCCTGTAAATGCCAAGTGTGTGTGTGTGTGTGTGTGTGTGGGGGGGGGTGTGTATGTGTGTGATTTCCCTTAAGAGGATTTGCCTTTTTGGAGACTGTGGAAACACATTTTAAAAGAGGTACATCCCTCTTTGTAAAGTCTGATGATGTCAGCATCCTACAAATATTCAAGGAGAACAGAAACCACCCAGTAATGCATATAGAGTGCTGTGTTAATGCATATCTCTCCAGTCGCATAACATAGTTCGAACGGGGTTTGAATCCTGCAAATTCTGAGTGTGAATGTGTGTGTGTGAGACTGCCTTTGAGAGGAGTGGCCTTTTTGGAGACTGTGGAAATATATTAGGAGTGGTGAATCCCTCTTTGCCAAGTGTGATGATGTCAGCATCCTACAAATAGAGCTTTGGAAAAGAGTGCTCTCAGTAAAGCAAATAGCGTGTCGTGTTAATGCGTGTCTCACTAGTGTCATAATGTAGTCCGGTAGGGGTTTGAGTCCTGAAAACGCCAAGTGTGTGTGATTTCCTTTGAGAAGATTAGCCTTTTTGGAAACTGTGGAAACACATTTTAAAAGAGGTACATCCCTCTTTGGAAAGTCTGATGATGTCAGCATCCTACAAATAGAGCTTTTGAAAAGAGTGCTCCCAGTAAAGCAAATAGCATGTCGTGTTAATGCGTATCTCACTAGTGTCATAACATAGTCCGTTAAGTCCTGCAAATGCTGAGTGTGTGTGCCACAGGTGGTCAATGCAGTGTAGGTTTTGCTTTTACTACGGTATGACATATGTTTCAAACAGTATATGCATTGCACACATCAGGTATCTGCATGTCAAATAGATTTGTGTACATGTGACCTCAATCAGTACATAGGTGTGAAGCCTGCATACTACATGAATACATTTGTAACCTTCGACAGATTGTGCCGCTGCTTCTCAGATCATAGGCCACATATGTATGTCTGAGTCAAGACCGGCCAATGTAGTGACCTGTGGCCAAGGACATCCCTGCCACACACATCCATGACACTTACTATAGAGTACTGTGAGTGAGGGTAATTGCTGGGGTATATGTCAGACATAATAATGGACAGTCATGATAGGTGTGCACCAGCCCTGTGGATATGCATGCAGGCCCCTAATGTGTTATGTGAAACACCGAGAGACCCCACAATACCTATGGATATGTGGATACCAAGGGACAGATTACATAACACGTGTCTGTCTGTACACATTGGTACCCAACATACGTGTTCAGGGCTACCACCTATGTGGTATTGTTGGGATAGTATGTATAGTAAATGTGGATGACCATGCCATAGACAGCGTACTGCTATACAGCATGTATTGGACAACAGGTATCTGTCTGTATGATACCCTTGTGTAGGATATGTGTCTCATCTGGGGAATGCAGTGTAGGCCAATGCATGCATTACCAGATGTGGATGGACATATCCATAGTATGTTTGCATGTACCGAAGAGGTCTTTATGCCACACAGGTGTGGTCCCAGGAACGTGTGGCGGTCAATACCACTGGTTACTGTTATAGTAAAGTACTGGAAGGTTCCAACTGTTACTGAGTTCCCTACAACTGTGAGTCATTTGTCAGGACATCATCTAATGATTGATTATAGTCATGCTGTTGAGGTGGTGTATACTGCCAGACTGCAGATCATTGACAGATATCAATGGTATCACCCACAGCATAGTGCCAACCTATGTCATACACACATGTGTACCCATGTTAGTACATATCTGTAGCAGAATGCATACTGGCCATCGAAAGATACCATGAGATGTCAACAATGTGTAGAACAGGGTATGTCACACATCCCACGTGTGCACTATGCACGTAGATGCAGACAGTGCGCACACACCATGTTCACAGATATACACCTGCTAATTTGTAATGCACACATCACACACACACTGTCCACTCACTAACACATGCTGTCAACACTGTACACTTCATCCAAGTGGCACATGGGTGGACAATACATACTCAGACCTAACACTGGTGTAAACAATGCTACAATGATTATCAGAGCTGTGATGCATAATGCCTGCTCAGATATACCTACAAGGATATCAGTACACCTTCCTGTTGACAACTTGCTACTATTGCTTCACTGCTATGGTGTCACCCTGTGCATCAAAACCATGTTAGCCTATTCCTGCATCAATGTGACAGATGACAGGAGGTGGCACAGGTGTCATCATATGCACAGGGTGTGTTGTAGGTTTGCCAGAGCCCGACATTGATCCATCATATCGGCATGTCTGTGTGTGTGTGTGTGTGTGTGTGTGTGTGTGTGTGTGTGTGTGTGTGTGTGTGTGTGTGTGTGTGTGTGTGTGTGTGTGTGAGGGACAACAGTACTGCATGGGCCAATGTTGATGTAATGTGTGTGTGTATGTGTGAGCCCTAGTTGTATGGTAAATGTGTGTGTGTCTGCATGCACACAACTCCACCATGTGGCTGCCATATACAGGTGGTTGTGGGACAGCCACAGACTGTGCCTGCTAGGCTGTACAGATCACTGTCTCCAGCCATGGACACCGTACCTGTGCCTAGCAGGGGTGCTACGGGCAGTATCGGGTACCAACCCTGACTGGGTGCTATCATCAGAGGCAGAGGTATGATGACTGGACCCATGTCCCTGCTGGGACTGTCCAGAGCCATGTGTACATGGTCTAGTAGTACGGTCAATGGACATGCCAGCCCCAGTATTGCTGGGGCTGGTACTGCCACTATGGGAGTGGTTGTGATCTGTGGTCCATCCGCTACGAATGCCAGCTGATGCTGTTGCTGGCATGTGTCCGCATCGGCCTCTCATCCTTCCCGCACGGTCCTGGCTCATGGCTAACACATTGTGGAGGACATCTAATGTCTCCCTCCAACGGCTATCATTGACCTCGATGTAATTCTGGATGGCACCGGCAAGGTCACGGATGCTGTAATTGATAGCAGTATAATGGGCCCTCTGCACCCTTAGTCCCTGTCAGGTGTACCATTCCATACATGCCTGTGCCTGCATTACAGTCTCGAACATACTGGTGGTTGTAATACCTCGGGGGGCACATCTGCCAGGGGCAATATGACCAATGGTGCTCCCCCGAGAACCCCTGGACATCCGCCTATGTGGTACCATTCCGGTAATCTGGCTATGGCTACTGTGAGGGGATGCAAGTGCCATAGTTACCACACTCTCCTGGTCAATGCCAACTGTATGCTGTCCCTCAGCTATGGCCATTGGTGACGAGGGATGTACTGGCAGTATGAGTGTGTGCATAGATGGGGTTGACCACTGTGTACTGTCAATTGGTGGACCAACGACAGAATCTGTCAGACCTTCCTGTGCCACAATACATGTCTCATCATCTCCACTATTAGTGGCGGTGACATCAGGTCCCCTGCTACACTCAGCCATGCTTAACACAGCACCTGTGGAAGGAAGACAGGAAATGCACTTTACAATCTGTACATGATGTTAACACACATGCACACGTGCACACATGAACACATGAACACATGCACACATGCACACATGCACACATGCACACATGAACACATGCACGCATGCACACATGAACACATGCACACATGAACACATGCACACATGCACACATGCACACATGAACACATGCACACATGCACACATGAACACATGCACACATGCACACATACACACATGCACACATGCACACATGAGCACATGCACACATGAACACATGCACATATGCACACATGCACACATGCACAGAAATACACTGCTCACCACAGCACATACACACACACACACACACACACACACACACACACACACACACACACACCAGCAATCCAACACATACACAATAGTGGGTGATGGTGGGTGACAGTATCTCAAGGCAAACAGTCACCACACGTGTCAGCAGGCAGACCATGTGTTGCTCAACACCATGCAGTGCAAGTGTAGACAGCCCTTTCTAATGACATTATACATGGCTTTGATGCATGTGTGTAGTTGTGCAGTGATTGGCTATACCCTGGAACACAATATGTACATGGACACTACATTGCTGTGCAATTATTATCTGCTCTGTAATGTCATGTGCACCATCACTCAATGGTATACATACCATGGCTGCATGTGTCATCTGTGTGACACATAGATTGACGTGTGATGACAGTGTCCGTATTCATATCACATAATAGTGGGCACAGGTGTAGCAAATGCATGCAATGTAAAGACATGGGATGAGTGGTGCATGTAGATGTGAAGGAATCCCATTGCACAACATGGACAT
This sequence comes from Protopterus annectens, assembly GCF_019279795.1. Lineage (NCBI taxonomy): Eukaryota > Metazoa > Chordata > Ceratodontiformes > Protopteridae > Protopterus > Protopterus annectens. The sequence goes on from NC_056733.1 coordinate 1,966,166,677, forward strand.
TGCACAGTGGTTATGGTGCATGTGGGACATATTGCAGATATGTTGTTGCCAGCCATGACATGGCATGCTACATGACTGCAATATTAAACACCACACATACCCAATGTATGTCATGTGACCTATACACCCAATAGCATTCCAGGACATATATGTGACTCTTTGTACAGATGGCGGCTGTTGTGCAAAATGTGTATACTAGCATATGTAAGCACACACACATCATGCTATGCATGGTGTGTATAGGTGCATATGTTTGCACACACAGAACAATGAGGTGCACAGCAAAGACTGCTATGTGTAGTACTGTGGTCAGTGTAACTGGATGGAGTGTAGTACCATGTGCCATCATCATTATCATCATGCATCTTGTGGTAACTCACGGCTACTACTGTGTGACAGACCACCACCTAGCATGCTGTACCTGAACTGCAGTGCCGTGGATACGTTCACTATTACACAGACACTTTGTACATGGGTGTATGAGGTGCCCAGTAGGGAGCATTGGCTAACATGACTGTGTTATGTGTTGAAGACTGTTGCACAGCCCCATGATAGGCCTCTACCCCTGAGGCACATCTTGTGTGTGTGTGGATGACATTTGGGATACTGATGTGTGACCTTACAGTGGGTGTGTGGTTATGCCATATGTAGCATGACTTTGTGTACTGCATGTGATAAATGTCTTATGTTGTGTACAGGTGTTGCAACTATGCCTATCCAATGTGCAGTAGGGGGTTGCCACAACTGTGTGTCATGCTCTGTGTATTGCGTGTCATTGAGGAAGCTACTGACATTACTGAGCTGTGCAACGTCTCACCGCAAACATGCATGGCATGCATTATGCGTAGGTGTGTTACGTGTACATGGCCTACACCTCATCTATGACATGCATATTTCATTACCAACATTGCAGGTATAACACACTCACCAGCATGGATCAGCTGCCCTGCCGTCACACCAAAGGGACCTACGAGAATATGAGAGGGTTCATCAGTGGCCACAACTGTGGCATTGCTACAGTGGGTATGCTAAACTGCAGTACAACAACAGTCACCAGTCACAGGTGTAGGGATATTATACAAACTATCCACATTGCACAACAGTAGGCAGCGGAACTGCTAAACACACAGTACACATCTCACATACACATAATCTAACAATACAGTTAACTGTAGTCAACAGATAGGGTGTATTACCTGCTTGCTCCAGGTGGATGTGCTGGGTGGCTCCGGCCTCCATTACAACACATGTCAGAGGTTGTCGTAGCTGTTGTCCAGGAGCCACCACGCTTAGGTGCAGCTCCTCCGCTCTGGTGAGGGGGGGATGTATGGCCACCCCACCACCTGTGGCAAGCTGCTGTCTTTGGATATCAGACGCATGCCGCCAGACTTGTCTAATTAAATCACTGCAGTGATGGCGTACCTGCTCATATGTCCGGTTATGCATGCCTATGTGATTTATCTGACTAACAAGCTCCTGCCACAGTGCAGTCCACTCCTGCTGGTGCTGGCTGGTTCTGGAGAACAGCATGGTGTACTGCTGCAAAAGGCTGTTGACTATCATCTCTTCCTCTTCTGAAGTGTAAGCTGGATTACGTTGGTGGGCCATATGGCTGAAAAAGATATGAACAATATGTGTGAGAGTGTCCTGTGGCACACTTTACACCTTTACAAACAGAGATCACTTTACTGACATATATACCATCCTATTGTCTGTCAGTGGTTACATACGTTCAATAACAGTTATTGGTTCTCAGGCCACAACTAACTAACACTGCCTGGCAGACTCTATATATCACATCACTATACAACAGTACCTGACACACTGTTTGTGACACATTGCACAACCTCAAGACAGGGGTGTATATCACACTAATGCACGAACAGAGATGTCATCCATTGCAATGGATGTAAAGTACAGGTACAGTAGTACCAATCAAACACCCTAGTCATTGATGCCATAGCCCTGTCTAACAGATGTGTCCAGTTGTTACTATAGGTGGCATACTGCTGTAACAGACTATAGATGTTGCTGGATACACAAGTCAACCCTGTAGCACACATATGATTGCAGCCATTGTACAGGCGTAATCACACACACATCAGGCAAACATACAACGCACCACTGTATGCCAACGCAGATGAGCATTACCTGTGTACCATACAGTGCTGTGTACCACTACTTACACACCCTTATGCCTGCAGTCTGTCCTCTGTGCAGACTACAGGAAACACACATGACAGTGTTCCCAAACAATGTGAACGCACACCATACTGTGCTGTTTAGCCCTACAGCTTCAGGTAGTACTACAGTTCATATTGGTGATGGATTCACCTGCAGTACCACTCACTAAGCATACATGTATTGCTTTAGCCTACAATGAGACACCGCATTCATCAACGGAGAACTACGTCACATCATATGCCATACTACTATGTCTGCCTAAAAGTACATTACACATCAGTTGCTGTCCTCACAGCTAGGTTAGGCACTACCATGTCAGATACAACATCACACTAAGCTATCACACATTTACAGACCTTGCACACATTCAGCATTACACTCATTCAACCTCACATAGCAGCTATTGCATTAAGTACATGTGTGAGTGCATAGTGTCATAGGCAGGTGATATGCTATTGGCCCTAGGGCCTACAGCAGCCTAGCCATATGCTACCCTGGCCTTTGACACACATGTACTTTGATTTCACTTGCCCCTGCCAACCTGAACCACAGAGGTGTTTCCTGGGGGTGTATTAACAATCTCCCACACAATCATCAGGGGTATTTATAACAACTGCTAAGCAGGAGCCTTGTTTGCTATTGCTATGTGGTCTATTCCGGTGTATGGCATATGTCTGAGATGGGGACCTATCCCTCCAGAATGTGCTGTTTAGTGAGCTGACAAGGTTTAGGGCCCTAGAGTGTGTAACCCCGAGGGGTTGTGATATGTTGCCATGGTGGTTGTCACCCAGCTATGGGTGTGACATACCTCTGTATGTCCGGCAGACGTCACCTCTGTGTGGCCAGTATGCAATACAGTGAAGTTGTGGTTTTGTGAGTCAGTCTGCATAGGGCATCTGTTTGCGGACAGTATTACCCTTTGGGAGGTCTGTCTGTGGCCTGTTCACCTGGTGTAGTCGTCATGTGAAGTACATACCACATAGGGCATTGTGATGAGTAGAGGGGAACCCTAACCTATACTTCCAAAGATGACACACCTGTTGTCATGACACATACCACACAGACAGATTACAGGTGTAGTGTGTCACTGTCTTCATCACAGTGGAGGCTACTGTCCACCTGTGTCCCATGTTCCCTTATCACACCTTCACTGTTAGGTAGATCTCTGCCTATGTGTTAGTTAATGGGTACACTGTTTTGGGAAGGTGGAATGGCACTGCAGTATCAACACTTGTCTACAGTCAATGCCTTGTTCACCACACACCTGTTGCGGTACATATGACCCCGTGTCTCTGTGTGTCTCTCTCTCACTCTGTATGTATAACTATATATATATATATATATATATATATATATATATATATATACATTATATATATGCATATCTATACACATACATGTACACATCCATTGCTGTACATGTGGGTGTACATATAGGCACATGTACAGTCCACCTTTCATGGTGGGGATCTCACTTTTGCGACAGTTGTGGGATGTACAGGTATGTGATTACATTGCACAGTGTTGTGCAGAATGCATGTGGGTGTCCTCAGCCCTTGTAGCATTAGCAGGCCTCACAGTCTGTAACACATCAGATCTGACAAATCTGTCCCACAGCATTTAACCACCACATGACATATATGTCCCACAGCATTTAACCACCACATGACATATATCAATACTGCAACATCAAAAAGAAACCTCCTGCATGGGCGCAATTGCACGGCTCAATAACAATAGTCCATGGAAAAGAAGGATAAGAGCCAGCAAACTGTGTCCTGAACAAATATATTATTAAAACAACAAAAAGTAAACAAACAGACCGGTTTCGGCTGGTATTAAATACACAGCCTTCCTCAGTGTCACTGAGGAAGGCTGTGTTATTTAATACCAGCCGAAACTGGTCTGTTTGTCTACTTTATTGTTTTAATAATAAATTTATTCAGGACACAGTTTGCTGGCTCTTATCCTTCTTTTCCATATATCAATACTACTATAACTGGCCTTAGGCATAGGCCTACTGGGCAGCCACCTAAGGCGCCACTCTAGCAGGGGTGCTTTTCCACTATTTATGTGGACACAAGGATGGGGGCACCAGGAAGTGTGGTGGGGGGTGCCATGGGGCCCTTTTGCCTAGGGCACCAGTTGACCTAAGGCCACTCCAGTGCACTGCATGCTGTCTTCTAGGCCACACACTACAACCTACATGAATATATGCACATATCAACATTCACTGACAGATAGCTGTCCACCCTTCACTAACAGTTGCAGTATGTCCCTTGCCCTATGCACATGTGCAGATACAGATAGATACATACTGCTGCCACACATGGATGATTTGCAGTGCGTAGAGTACTCTTCGGGAACATCTACAACATGCCAACACATACATTTGAGTTACATACCTTACCTTTGTATTTACCTGCTCCGTGTGTTACGGTTTTGTATCTTTTTATTTTTTTCGCTGGTTTGATTGGGATATTTGCCCTCCATTTCACCTTCGGTCTTTTTATTTTTTTTTTTGATGGTTTGATTTGGGTATTTGCCCTCTATTTCACCTTCAGTCTTTTTTTTTTTTTTGGATAGTTTGATTTGGGTATTTGCCCTCTATTTCACCTTCAGTCTTTTTTCTATTTGGCTGGTTTGATTTGGGTTTTTGCCCTCTATTTCAGCTTCAGTCTCTGTTTCTGTCTCTCTCTCTCTCTCTCTCTCACTCTCTGTCTCATGACACCTGCAATGATATAATTGCATGTGTGGACTGCAGGTACAGCCTGCTTTTCTAGGTATCTGCACTTGTGCATGTGACAGCCTCTGCACCAGTTGCTGCCCACCATTCAGTAATTGCATGCAGCCTACTGTTTGGTGATTGCATTACTCACTGTGATTGCAGCCCACTGCTATAAAATGCTATGTTAGGTAGGCGTAGCCCTTTCAGATTTCAAAGGTGGGGCCCATTCTTGTTTGCTCTGGACACCATTGTGTCAGTCTGAAGGTTGGTATATGTCTCTTATCTGATGCTAGGGTTGTAGCCAGTTATGTGCATGTTGTACTCATACCTGCATGTTGCTGCTTCCAGTACACACTTCTCAGTGTAGAGATGTACGCACCCCTCCAAATGCTAACACAGGATACATGGGAGTATGTACTTTTTTCTCACTTACACAATTAACTGCCATACAAATGTGGTTATTGCACTCTATTGCTGTGGCCAGTGTTTATCCTGGTGTGATACTGTGTGGTGTTTGTAAGGTGCTACTGTAACATTATTCCCTGCTAGGATGGCTGGTTCTCCTTTCACAGTCATGTCATGCAATTCCACAACCACTGCTGGTAAAAACCCACAGAAAAGGGTTTGTGTTATACCATTCCTAATTTCCATTTACATTCCCTCATTGTAATGCATGATATATTTATTTCAGAACCAAGTTATTTGTATATTTGCTGTGGCTTAGTGGTAATTCATGCAGTCTATTGTGTCAATGGTCTGGGGTTCGAGACTGGCAGAGGTTTTTTATTTTGCTGCTCAGTAGAACAAGGGCCCTGCCATAGAGTGACTAAGGCACTTTTAAGAAGTAGTAAGTGGGTTTGTGCGGGTTTGCGCGATGCTTAGCTACGCTTAGCTAAGCGCACACATGCACACACTCGCTTAATCATGCTTACTACCGCTTAAAAGTGCTTACTCCCACTAACCCCCACGCTAATTTCTTTAAAAGAAAAGAAAATGGGGAGATAGGAAAGTGGTGAAAAAGCGGGCACAGAGAGGGAATAACAGTAGGAAAACAAGCTCAGGATGTGCAGGACGGGTGTAGGGAAGATCCATAGCTGCCCATTTCTTTGCCAGCAACAGCTGTGCATATGTTGAAAATTTGGAGTGAAATTTGATACCTTCCACCCCTGAGAGAGGGGTGAGGACAACATAGTTTGTTGTACTGCCAGTTAGAATTATCAGTGTACATGTCCAATGGACATGTGTGCAAAATGGGAAGCTATGTATGGGGCGTAATTTTTTTTCCGGAACAGATTGCCCCTTTTTTTTTTTTTCCAGGGGAGAGTGGTAAGTGAGGTAGAGGAAGTAGGTATATTTGGGGAGGTAGGTTGGGTAGGTAAACAGTCAAGACAAACAAGACACATACAGGATTGGAGTATGACACACGGGGTGGGTAAACACAATTGACGGGGACGGATGTTTGGAAATCTCAAGCCCATGAGCCCACAGATGGTAACAGTGGGACTGATATCCCCACCCATGGGCAGTCGCCACTGGACCTTCACAGACCCGAGGGTCACTGTGCTGGGGGCTGCATAGGAGGGGCAGGCTCACCCGTGAGTCACGCCACTCTCGCCTCGAGCTGGCGTAGGGGATCAGTGACTAAACGCTGGCTCTCCCTATGCACCACAACCAGGACCCTTTGGAGGGTGACAGGAGACCCTTCTCTACCCACGCCTGCAGGGGGCTGAGCCCCATCCCCTGCAGTGCTTCCACTCGAAGGTGGCACAGGACCTATGGAGGAGGGTGGCCCGGGCTGGGCACCAGACCTGCTGGTGCCAGGTGCAACTGCCAGCTGAGGTGGGACAGGTGGGTCCGCTGGGACCGGCCTTCCCATACGTTCTGTGATTAGGTGTTTTTAATTACAACATAGACAACAGCATTCCAAGTTAGTTGTAACAGCATACAGTAATATTCCCATTAATCCAACACACCAGGGTTACAACAGTTGAACAGCAAGCATAACACATGCATGTATTGAATGACAGTGGACATTCCAACAGCATGCAGGGATGATTGGTGGCAACAGTCCACCAAGATTGTGGTGCTTTAACAGGGGACATGCATCAAAGTAGGTGCAGATTTTTTATAGCAATAGGACATATGTCCCAACAAATGTTATGAGATTACACATACCCAATGAGGTGTGGAATTGCATTGTTTATGCACATGGAGTAGGGTGTAAAAAGAAACCTCCATTAACATCTTATTAGTACTTTAACTGTACACTACATTCCTATTGACTGCAGGTGAATATCCCCTACATGTATTCTTACACTAAACAACATGCACTTGATTGCGTTATGGGTTTTGCTACTTCATGATATATCTGGCCTATGTCTGACATGGTAACTGTCCAGGATGCAGATGTTACTGCTAGATACTTGTATTAAATTGACTTGTTTATGTATGTGCACATCTGGATGTGTTCACATGGCTTTTTCACTTGTTTTCTACACAACCCTACTTTTCAGGTAACACACTTAAGTTTCTGGGGAACACCTTGACAGGCTACTCGTGTGCCAGATTTACCTATGCATGTCAGCAATTTCACAACTGTTTAGGACTGTTGCATACTTCACAGCTACTGGCACTTCCTTCATCCACTTTATATGGGACTGCACTACTGGGTGTTGTCAGCACTTACTACAACAGAGTAACATTTCTTCACTGCAAGGGTTCAACAACAATTTCTGAGTAACTGGCACATACACACTGCAAGTATTATACATTTCTTATTTACATTAAAACTCTTTTCTACAGGCTCTCTCCTGTATTTGACATTACACTGCATACAGTAGACCTATTCAGGAAATGTTATACCTTTATTGATAGGTTAAAAGACTGTTTTATAGGCTCACTCACGTTTTATCTATGACAGTGCATGCAGAGATAGTATTCCAGACATGTTTTTGCTTTATTCATGGGTTACTACACTCTATTCCTGCCTGTCTGACTTATGATATGTAACAGTACATGCAGATGATTTATTCAGGGAATGAATGTTTTATACTTCACAGCTACTGCCACTTCCTTCATCCACTTCCTATGGGACTGCACAACTGTGGGTTGACAGCACCTAATACAACAGTATTATTTATTATTGCAAGGGTACAACAACATTTCAAAGTAAGTGACACAGACACACTCCAAATTTTATACCTTTATTAATTACACTGAACACTCTTTTCTACAGGCTCTCTCCTTTACTTATTATTACAGTGCATACAGAAGACATATTCAAGACATATTATACCTTTCTTGATGGGTAACAACACTCTTTTTCTGGCCTGCTCACTTATATGTTATGACAATACATGCAGGGATAGTATTCCAGAATTATTTTAGCTTGATTGGTGGGTTAGTATACTCAATTTCTGGCTCACTGTCATTTGTTATATAACAGTACATGCAGAGGATTTAATCAGGACATTTTATTGCTGTATTATTGGGCTTATACACTTTTCTCATGCTCACTCACATATATCATGTAACAATACATGCAGAATATTTACTAACCTGCCTGGTGGCGCAGCCTATCTGCATAGGTTTGCTGATTCATAGCATGAGCACCTGCAGCTGTGGAGTAAATAAAAGGATATTGAGACATACCTATACATTATTTAGACTATATTAGCTTATCTTAGATACTGCATTCCATGGTTACCTACTTAGTAGTGGGACATCCCACATTTGATGGGCCTCCTGGATCCACTGGTTCAGAAGGTCCTGCTTCCACCTCTTCAGGTCTGCATGGTGGTGACGGACCTGCTCACCAGTCCGAGGGATGCCTGTGGCACTGGTGAGTTCATGAGCCAACCGGTTCCAAGCCTCCACCTTATACTCTGTTCCTTGGAACTGGCCCTGCAGGAGTCGAGTCTCATGCCGATGGACTCCTCGATGCCCCAGTGTTGCGCTTGAAAGCATGTACCCTCTCCAGCACCAGACATTCTAACTGCAGATGGGAGCTACAATCAGTTATGGCATGTATTCCCGCCTATGCAGCTTAAATATGCTGCATTTCCCGCACTTTTCTGTGATTGGCCATTTTTGAATATTCTCGGCTGACTGCAGACCTGCTTAGCAATGGTTAATCAAACATTTATTGCTATATATATGTTAACAGTGGATGTTTATCCTAAGCTGTCGTGGCTTAGTGGTTCAGTACTGTGATTATGGTGCACAGTGTCCTGGGTTCAAACCTTATCATTGCATTTTATTTTACTACTGTCCAGACAAGTTAGGAGGCGTGGCTGTGTGTAAGCAACTTTGCTCTACATTGCTCCGCTTTGCCTGACGGGGCGCTGGTTGGCGCGGCACGCACCTCTGTGCAAACCGATTGCACTGGGTAAAGCACTAATTAGCTTTGGGCAACTATTTTGCGCTGGGTAAAGCACGAGTTAGCTATGGGCAGCTACATTGTGCTGGGTAAAGGGCGAGTTAGCTAGGGGCAACTACATTGCGCTGGGTGAAGCGCTGCTTAACTGCGGCCAATTTTATATTGGGATCCTTTAAAATATTTATTTTATTCACTGACACATTGGCCATTTCACTGCTTTTTAGTTATGTTTAAACATATATGTTGGGTATTATTCCATATACTGATTTAAAAAATAAAAATGAAAGGGAGTGGTGGGACTCGAACCGTGAATGCCTCTTCTTTGTGCGAACGCTCTACCATTACACTATTGCTATTTCATGTAATTTGCATAAACATTCTTTCTTATGCTCTTCCATGTGAGAATTGCTGACTGTAGCTAAGCAATGGGCACACACGCGCAAATATGGGCAGCTATTTTGGGTATTTAAAAAAAATTTATGGTTATGTGTTTTAGATGTGTGATGGGAGTTTACATTATGGCAGTGAGGTGTTGGGTGCAGGGACATTTGAGCGGACTCGCTCTTGTTTATTTCCGTTATTTTTAAACACTTGCAGGGGTGTGGACATTTGGACTGCTCGGCAGTCGGACACGCCCCCTGCTTTCTTACATGGTCCGTGTAGGACTTACGGTTGCGTCAGCGTGCCCTCATGCATATTCATGGCATGATGACGTCATACCATTCAACTGCAGCCTACGAGTAAGACTTATTAAGTCTTACACGGAGGATTTGTGAATCCGGGGGAATAAAGTTGATGTTACGTTGCATTTTTTTTTCAGTTTCAATGGCCAGGCTTAGAAACTGATGAGGGGGATAGCCATGGGTTCGGATATGGCCTCTAGCCTGGCCAATGTAGCCTTAGGCAAGTGGAAGGAGGGATTTTTACTGCAAAGTGAATACTGGAGTTTTATGACTGGCTACCTTCACTTTGTTGATAATGAATTCATAGCCTGGCAAGGTGAGAAATCTAAACTCACTGAGTTTATCCACTACATGAATAACCACCTCCTTCCTGAAATTTACCATTTCCAACAGCTTGGAGTCAGGGCAGTTCCTTGATATAACTGTCAGTATTGATAAAGACAGAGGCAAATTAATTAGTAACTTATACTGGAACCAAACAAGAGTAAACTACTTACTTCACAGAGACAGTATATATCCAGTAAAAAGTAAACACAATTTAATAAAATCACAAGGTTACAGATTAGCAGACATTACCACAGATTTGGCCCCTTTTCTCAAAAATATAAATGATCTTGAAAATGATTTCTTAAACAGAGGATATAAATCAAATGTGTTACATATGATCCTTGATCCCATTAGAGATTCTAAAACTAACAATGAACCTATATGGAACAGGCCTTTTGGTATAATTATGCAACAAGGGCACCCTAACCCAAAAGAAGAGAAAAGTAAGGACAGTTACATTTTAACTTACACCTGGAATTTCACTACAATTAAAGCCATTATTAAGAGGAACTGGACAATCCTTACTGACAATCAGCAACTTGTAAGGGTTTTAAGAGATCCCCCTACTTTTGTGCATAAAAAGGGAAGAAGCATGCATAGCTATGTGAAAAGGAAAAATAAGAGACACAAAGATGACATGAGATCTAAAATCTGTGGGTCATCTAACTGCACTTTCTGTGAATAGTTGATGGAGTGTAACTCATTCTAGTGCACATATCTTAAAAAGATGGTGAAATCTTCAGGAGATGGTAACGGTAATACTGAAAAAAAGTGTATACAGGGCCATGTGTAATTACTTCCCTGCATTTTATGTAGGTAAGACTATGAATAAACTGAAAAGGAGGATTTCAGGTCATCTTTCTGACATCAGATGTACATGCCAGAGGAACACATTTTTCCAAACCCTTATTAGAACACACACCAGACATTCTGGTTTTAAATTTATCATTCTGGCCTGTGTAGAGATGGTTGAGCTTGAAGGAGATGTCAGTGGTGTTTTGAAGAAATGGAATTATACTGGCAGTTGAAAAAATGCATTCAGAAAACCATGACTTAACTACTATTGCTCTATTAAGAAGAATGTATTGAATTTTTGTAAGCTGCCACACAATCTGTGAAGGGTTTTTAGAGAACTTTTGAGGAAATATTTTTATGTACTAAAATATACTAAATAATAAAAATTATGTGGAGAATGTGTATGAATGTATATATGTTTAGTTACTTTAACCTTAGTTCTGTTTGATTAGATTTATTGCATCTCACTAGAGATTTAAACTGTAAATTAAAAACACACATTTTTTCATGTCGCTATTACCATGTGGTATTGGTATAATTCCCCCAATTACCATTCTGGTGGATGCTCATGCATGCTCATGCACACACCTGCACACTTTTATACATTACTAGTTTATTTCCTCAGCTCTTTTCTGTATTTTGTGTATGGTTTTTCTACTAGTTTTCATTGTATAAACATGTTTTGGGACTGTAAACATGAAAACTGTCATGACAGTTTTTTTTTTTTTTTGGAAAGCACTGACATTTTTTCTGAGCTGTTAATTTGTTTTTTATGGACACTAATACACATGGATGGATGTTTACTAGATGATATTATTAGACAGATGCATTTTTATATTTATAGTGTTCTAGTTAGATTACATTTATGGTTAGATAGCTATGTGTTTTTTTTTTTTATTTTAGTTCTTGCCACTGCAATGGGTAGCCAAAAATGATTTTAGTTAATAGTCTTTTTATGTGTATGTTATGCTTTTCTTAATACCCGATTTTGGAATGTGGGTTGAAAATAGGTAGTGTTTTCCTTAACTAGGATTTGGATTGATCTAATCAGTAGTAGTGTGTAGGGATGGGTACTTGTTCTAAAATGCATTTTTATGGGCCTGCTTACATTGTTTTCCTTGAATAGGCTAGTTTAAAATTAAACAGTACATATATTTTCCACACCTACGTTTAAGTATATAAAAGCTGATATGTTTAACATTGTTAAAACATTTTTGATTTTGTTACTGAGGATGTCTGTGATGAATACAGTCTTGTTGCTTTGGAACATTACCTGGGCTTTGTGATTTTTGGAAATTATTGTGACTGAGCTCATCAATGAAGTTTTAAGATGAATGGTTTCTTGTTTTTTTATTTTTTCCTCAAAACTAGTGGTAGTGAGGTTGGAACTAGACAGATTCCTGCGCTTGTCCATTTTTTATGTTTTATAGACATAAGCATACAACTGCACAACACACCTGTGTACAACAGTTGCACACACACTACATAATGCAGTCATTTTATATTCAGTGTACTGGTCAGCTGGTTGGTGATAGCAGCACTGTACAAGCACAGGACACTATAGATGCACTTTGCACCCTAGGTAGGAATTTACTACAGGTGTTCATATCATGCAGTAGTAAGGGGGCATGATGTGTATTCACTGACCATGTACCTTCAAGGACCTGTCATATCACTGACTGGTGTAAGGCAGGTAGGTGAGTAAGAGGCATCTGCAGCTCGTGAGAAGCATGCAGTACCCTACAGATACAAAGTACACAGTTCAGTGCATCCCATTTCAGCAATGCTCATATCTCAGCTTATTATCATTCATAACGCATTTTGCTAGTGATGATGTGAAATTACACACACACAACATGCATACATATGCACTCATTTGCACATGCACTCAACATGCACACATATGTACTCACTTGCACATGCACACACACATGCATGCACACTCATGGACAGAGCTAACACTGTTTAAATGTGTGTGCATTCCCTTACTTCCACAGATCTAACACTGACAGGAACCATAGAGAAGACTTTCACTGTCACTGATTAGCTGCTATGCAGAGGTGGTGGCCACAGTTCAACATATATGCACACTGAGTGACATATGGAACATTTTCAACATGACTCCTTCGTATTAGAAATGTGGACCTGTTGTACAGCTGCCCACTTTTAACTACTGTTGCTATTCTGTTATTGACCATTTTTTCCATCCTGCCCTGAGCTGTAATTAAAGTGTTGAGAGACAGCATTACAAGACTACCTGCAAATATAAAGAGCTGAGTATATTCTTCTGTATTATTCCGTATTATAGAGCTAAATTGTTGCTTAGATATCTGTTGTCTTAGTGTTCTGCAAACATACAGAGATCAGTATATACTTTTTTGGTTTTATAATTTGAACTCTGATTCTTCACATATCTGTTGAAACTTTCTTCCCCACCCCCACCCCCACCCCTCATTTTGGTTTCTATTGCTTGTGTGTTGTTAACTCAAGGTTACCTTAATTTGAACTGTTAATAAAGCAGCCGGCATTTAAAGTATTGAGAGACAGCCTTACAAGACTATCTGCAAATATATAGAGCTGAGTATATTTTTCTGTATTATTCTGTATTATAGATCTAAATTGTTGCTTAGATATCTGTTGTCTTAGTGTTCTGCAAATATACAGAGATCAGTATATTTTTTTTGGTTTTATAATTTGCACTCTGATTCCTCACATCTCTGTTGAAACTTTCTTCCCCACCCCCTCATTTTGGTTTCTATTGCTTGTGTGTTGTTAACTCAAGGTTCCCTTAATTTGAACTGTTAATAGCAGCAGTCTGCATTTAAAGTGTTGAGAGACAGTCTTACAAGACTATCTGCAAATATATAGAGCTGAGTATATGTTTCTGTATTATTCTGTATTATAGAACTAAATTTTTGCTTAGATATCTGTTGTCTTAGTGTTCTGCAAATATACAGAGACCAGTATATATTTGTTTGGTTTTATAATTTGCACTCTGATTCCTCACATCTCTGTTGAAACTTTCTTCCCCACCCCCCCTCATTTTGGTTTTTATTGCTTGTGTGTTGTTAACTCAAGGTTCCCTTAATTTGAACTGTTAATAGCAGCAGTCTGCATTTAAAGTGTTGAGATACAGCCTTGCAAGACTATCCGAAAATATATAGAGATGAGTATATTTTTCTGTATTATTCTGTATTATAGAGCTAAATTGGTGCTTAGATATCTGTTGTCTTAGTGTTCTGCAAATATACAGAGATCAGTATATATTTTTTGGTTTTATAATTTGCACTTTGATTCCACACATCTCTGTTGAAACTTTCTTCCCCACCCCCATAATTTTGGTTTCTATTGCTTGTGTGTTTTTAACTCAAGGTTCCCTTAATTTGAACTGTTAATAGCAGCAGTCTGCATGTAAAGTGTTGAGAGATAGCCTTACAAGACTATCTGCAAATATATAGAGCTGAGTATATTTTTCTGTATTATTCTGTATTATAGAGCTAAATTGTTGCTTAGATATCTGTTGTCTTAGTGTTCTGCAAATATACAGAGATCAGTATATATATTTTTTGGTTTTATAATTTGCACTCTGATTCCTCACATCTCTGTTGAAACTTTCTTCCCCCCCCACCCCTCATTTTGGTTTCTATTGTTTGTGTGTTGTTAACTCAATGTTCCCTTAATTAGAACTGTTAACAGCAACAGTCTGCATTTAAAGTGTTGAGATACAGCCTTAAAAGACTCTCTGCAAATATATAGAGCTGAGTATATTTTTCTGTATTATTCTGTATTATAGAGCAAAATTGTTGCTTGGATATCTGTTGCCTTAGTGTTCTGCAAATATACAGAGATCAGTATTTATTTTTTTGGTTTTATAATTTGCACTCTGATTCCTCACATCTCTGTTGAAACTTTCTTCCCCACCCACCCTCATTTTGGTTTCTATTGCTTGTGTGTTGTTAACTCAAGGTTGTCTTAATTTGAACTGTTAATAGCAGTAGTCTGCATTTAAAGTGTTGAGAGACAGCATTACAAGACTATCTGCAAATATATAGAGCTGAGTATATTTTTCTGTATTATTTTGTATTATAGAGCTAAATTGTTGCTTATATATATGTTGTCTTAGTGTTCTGCAAATATACAGAGATCAGTATATTGTTTTTGGTTTTATAATTTGCACTCTGATTCCTCAAACATCTCTGTTGAAACTTTCTTCCCCACCCCCCCTCATTTTGGTTTCTATTGCTTGTGTGTTGTTAACTCAAGGTTGCCTTAATTTGAACTGTTAATAGCAGCAGTCTGCATTTAAAGTGTTGAGAGACAGCCTTACAAGACTATCTGAAAATATATAGAGCAGAATATATTTTTCTGTATTATTCTGTATTATAGAGCTAAATTGTTGCTTAGATATCTGTTGTCTTAGTGTTCTGCAAATATACAGAGATCAGTATATATTTTTTTGGATTTATAATTTGCACTCTGATTCCTCACATCTCTGTTGAAACTTTCTTCCCCACACCCCCTCATTTTGGTTTCTATTGCTTGTGTGTTGCTAACTCAAGGCTCCCTTAATTTGAACTGTTAATAGCAACAGTCTATATGTAAAGTGTTGAGAGACAGCCTTACAAGACTATCTGCAAATATAGAGCTGAGTATATTTTTCTGTATTATTCTGTATTATAGAGCTAAATTGATGCTTAGATATCTGTTGTCTTAGTGTTCTGCAAATATAGAGAGATCAGTATATATATTTTTTTGGTTCTATAATTTGCACTCTGATTCCTCACATCTCTGTTGAAACTTTCTTCCCCACCCCCCTCATTTTGGTTTCTATTGCTTGTGTGTTGTTAACTCAAGGTTCCCTTAATTTGAACTGTTAATAGCAGCAGTCTGCATTTAAAGTGTTGAGAGACAGCCTTACAAGACTATCTGCAAATATATAGAGCTGAGTGTATTTTTCTGTATTATTCTGTATTATAGAGCTAAACTGATGCTTAGATATCTGTTGTCTTAGTGTTCTGCAAATATACAGAGATCAGTATATATTTTTTTGGTTTTATAATTTGCACTCTGATTCCTCACATCTCTGTTGAAATTTCTTCCCCAACCCTCCTCATTTTGGTTTCTATTGCTTGTGTGTTGTTAACTCAAGGTTCCCTTAATTTGAACTCTTAATAGCAGCAGTCTGCATTTAAAGTGCTGAGAGACAGCCTTACAAGACTATCTGCAAATATATAGAACTGAGTATATTTTTCTGTATTATTCGGTATTATAGAGCTAAATTGCTGCTTAGATATCTGTTGTCTTAGTGTTCTGCAAATATACAGAGACCAGTATATATTTTTTTGGTTTTATAATTTGCACTCTGATTCCTCACATCTCTGATGAAACTTTCTCCCCCCCAACCCTCATTTTGGTTTCTATTGCTTGTGTGTTGTTAACTCAAGGTTCCCTTAATTTGAACTGTTAATATCAGCAGTCTGCATTTAAAGTGTTGAGAGACAGCCTTACAAGACTATCTGCAAATATATAGAGCTGAGTATATTTTTCTGTATTATTCTGTATTATAGAGCTAAATTGTTGCTTAGATATCTGTTGTCTTAGTGTTCTGCAAATATACATATATCAGTATATATTTTTTTGTTTTTTTAATTTGCACTCTGATTCCTCACATCTCTGTTGAAACTTTCTTCCCCACCCCCACTCATTTTGGTTTATATTGCTTGTGTGTTGTTAACTCAAGGTTCCCTTAATTTGAACTGTTAATAGCAGCAGTCTGCATTTAAAGTGTTGCGATACAGCCTTGCAAGACTGTCCGAAAATATATAGAGATGAGTATATTTTTCTGTATTATTCTGTATTATAGAGCTAAATTGTTGCTTAGATATCTGTTGTCTTAGTGTTCTGCAAATATACAGAGATCAGTATATATTTTTTGGTTTTATAATTTGCACTTTGATTCCTCACATCTCTGTTGAAACTTTCTTCCCCACCCCCATAATTTTGGTTTCTATTGCTTGTGTGTTTTTAACTCAAGGTTCCCTTAATTTGAACTGTTAATAGCAGCAGTCTGCATGCAAAGTGTTGAGAGATAGCCTTACAAGACTATCTGCAAATATATAGAGCTGAGTATATTTTTCTGTATTATTCTGTATTATAGAGCTAAATTGTTGCTTAGATATCTGTTGTCTTAGTGTTCTGCAAATATACAGAGATCAGTATATATATTTTTTGGTTTTATAATTTGCACTCTGATTCCTCACATCTCTGTTGAAACTTTCTTCCCCACCCCCCACCCCTCATTTTGGTTTCTATTGTTTGTGTGTTGTTAACTCAATGTTCCCTTAATTAGAACTGTTAACAGCAACCATCTGCATTTAAAGTGTTGAGAGACAGCCTTAAAAGACTATCTGCAAATATATAGAGCTGAGTATATTTTTCTGTATTATTCTGTATTATAGAGCTAAATTGTTGCTTGGATATCTGTTGCCTTAGTGTTCTGCAAATATACAGAGATCAGTATATTGTTTTTGGTTTTATAATTTGCACTCTGATTCCTCAAACATCTCTGTTGAAACTTTCTTCCCCACCCCCCCTCATTTTGGTTTCTATTGCTTGTGTGTTGTTAACTCAAGGTTGCCTTAATTTGAACTGTTAATAGCAGCAGTCTGCATTTAAAGTGTTGAGAGACAGCCTTACAAGACTATCTGAAAATATATAGAGCAGAATATATTTTTCTGTATTATTCTGTATTATAGAGCTAAATTGTTGCTTAGATATCTGTTGTCTTAGTGTTCTGCAAATATACAGAGACCAGTATATATTTTTTTGGTTTTATAATTTGCACTCTGATTCCTCACATCTCTGATGAAACTTTCTCCCCCCCAACCCTCATTTTGGTTTCTATTGCTTGTGTGTTGTTAACTCAAGGTTCCCTTAATTTGAACTGTTAATAGCAGCAGTCTGCATTTAAAGTGTTGAGAGACAGCCTTACAAGACTATCTGCAAATATATAGAGCTGAGTATATTTTTCTGTATTATTCTGTATTATAGAGCTAAATTGTTGCTTAGATATCTGTTGTCTTAGTGTTCTGCAAATATACATATATCAGTATATATTTTTTTGTTTTTTTAATTTGCACTCTGATTCCTCACATCTCTGTTGAAACTTTCTTCCCCACCCCCACTCATTTTGGTTTATATTGCTTGTGTGTTGTTAATTCAATGTTCCCTTAATATGAACTGTTAATAGCAGCAGTCTGCATTTAAAGTGTTGAGAGACAGTCTTACAAGACTATCTGTAAATATATAGAGCTGAGTATATTTTTCTGTATTATTCTGTATTATAGAGCTAAATTGTTGCTTAGATATCTGTTGTCTTAGTGTTCTGCCAATATACAGAGATCAGTATATATTTTTTTGGTTTTATAATTTGCACTCTGATTCCTCACATCTCTGTTGAAACTTTTCCCCACCTCCCCTCCCTGTTCTTGGATGTAGTTTAAATTTGGTGGCTTTTGCAGTGCCCGCCCCACTGTAAATTTGATCTATGACACTCCCCCAGTCCCATCTCTTTACCGCATTCTACCTAATAAACCCTTTCTGCACTTGCTTTTAGTCCTTTTTAATTTAATTACATTTTTTCAAACTGTGTGTGGACTAATATTGCTACATACTCAAGTGTGCCAGCTTGCACTGCATGTGAATTGTTTTTACTACTGTTTTTTCTACTTTTCTGAAAAAAAAATTGTAAGCCTGTTTCCTACCTTTCCTGTAATTAGTGTTCCAGATACAGATTTGCTGTATCCAGGACTATTTGTAAGCTTCTGTGCCCCCAAGCGTTTCTGTGTTGGAGTGAAGCCTTCTAGCTTATCAGTGGGAGTGGGTAAGCACTAGGTAACCTGTCTACCACATAAGGAGTGGTTCTGGCCCAGAATTTGTAGTTATTGGCCATTTGGGCGGTCTTCCAGTTCTCTCAACTTTCTGATTTGAAGGCCTGCATTTGCACTTGTTTCTGTCCTGTAACTCCTGGGCCCATCTCATTTGCTCACTCAAAAAAAAAAAAAAAATCTGCTTTTACTGTATTTGTGTTTCTTCCTACTTTATTTTGCTTTTGCGTCATCTTAAAAGTACTCAATTGTATTTATTACTGCTTGGTGTAACTCATTCTAAGCCTTTAGTTTAAGCACTTGGGCTTCAGACCAGTTGTTTTACATTAGGAAGGTTTGTGGTCTGCACTGTGGTGGCAGGGCAGGTATCTTACATCCTTCTAAGTTGGGAACTGCTGATTGAGGGCTCAGTGTCTGTTATTCTAAAAGTGTATTAATTCTGTTTTTAGCACTTGGGCTTCAGATCAGTTGTTTTACATTAGGAAGGTTTGTGGTCTGCACTGTGGTGGCAGGACAGGTAGCTGACATTCTTCTAAGTTGGGAACTGCTGATTGAGGGCTCAGTGTCTGTTATTCTAAAAGTGTATTAATTCTGGTTTAAGCACTTGGGCTTCAGGCCAGTTATTTTACATTAAAAGGGTTTGTGGTCTGCACTCTTGTGTGAGGAGAGGCTGGACTCTGCCCTTCTAGTTGGGAATTTATGGTTAAAGGCTTATAGTGCCTGCATATCTAAACTGCTTCTTACTGAAATTAGTACACCTTGTTTGCTGTAGCATAGACTAGATCCAGGCCTGCTGAATCTAGCTTTGTTTGTATAACTTGAGCACTAATCCAGGCATTCTTTAAAGTATTCAGTTGTATTTATTACTGCTTGGTAGTAACTTGATTAAAGTGTAGCTATCATTCTAAGTCTTTTGGATTAAGCACTTGGGCTTCAGACCAGTTGTTTTACATTAGGAAGGTTTGTGGCCTGCACTGTGGTGGCAGGAAAGGTAGCTTACATCCTTCTAAGTTGGGAACTGCTGAATGAGGGCTCAGTGTCTGTTATTCTAAAAGTGTATTAATTCTGGTTTAAGCACTTGGGCTTCAGGTCAGTTGTTTTACATTAAGAAGGTTTGTGGTCTGCACTGTAGTGGAAGAACAGGTAGCTTACATCCTTCTAAGTTGGGAACTGCTGATTGAGGGCTCAGTGTCTGTTATTCTAAAAGTGTATTAATTCTGGTTTAAGCACTTGGGCTTCAGGCCACTTATTTTACATTAAAAGGGTTTGTGGTCTGCACCCTTGTGGGAGGAGAGGCTGGACTCTGCCCTTCTGAGCTGGGAATTTCTGGTTAAAGGCTTATAGTGCCTGCATATTTAAACTGCTTCTTACTGAAATTGGTACACCTTGTTTGCTGTAGCATAGACTAGATCCAGGCCTGCTGAATCTAGCTTTGTTTGTATAGCTTGAGCACTACTCCAGGCATTCTTTAGAGTATTCAATTATATTTATTACTGCTTGGTAGTAACTTGATTAAAGTGTAGCTATTATTCTAAGTCTTTTGGATTAAGCACTTGGGCTTCAGACCAGTTGTTTTACATTAGGAAGGTTTGTGGCCTGCACTGTGGTGGCAGGAAAGGTAGCTTACATCCTTCTAAGTTGGGAACTGCTGATTGAGGGCTCAGTGTCTGTTATTCTAAAAGTGTATTAATTCTGGTTTAAGCACTTGGGCTTCAGGCCAGTTATTTTACATTAAGAAGGTTCGTGGTCTGCACTCTTGTGGGAGGAGAGGCTGGACTCTGCCCTTCTGAGCTGGGAATTTCTGGTTAAAGGCTTATAGTGCCTGCATATTTGAACTGTTTCTTACTGAAATTGGTACACCTTGTTTGCTGTAGCATAGACTAGATCCAGACCTGCTGAATCTAGCTTTATCTGTATGGTTGTTGTTTGTTTGCTTGTTATTTCCCTGAAACACTAATTCCACCTAAAACACGGCTTTTCAGTGCTTCTGTGAATCCCTAGTGATATCTGCATTGCATACTCTACTTATTTCCTTGTTTCACTTGAAAGAAAGTTACTGTTTGTCGTTTTTGCATTTAAGTTACCTGTAACACATTGCATTTAAGTTACCTGGCACTTGCTCACTAAAGCAATTATATAAGTCAGCACTAAAATATTAAAAGCACTACACCCTCACAAACTCCCCTTGTGTACCTTGTTCCCCATTGGCCCTTTTTTTTCAGTTATAAAGGAATTCCCAATACTATTCTAGCATGTCCAAAGGTCAGTTGACAATCTCCTCTCCGGTCCAGCTGGTGAATCTGGGAATGTTGAGGCATGTACACAGACAACCCTCTCCTCGTCCCAACAAATTCCAACACATGTGAGAGATGCAACCATATAGCCATACTGGAGGCTAAGCTCTCTCAACTCAGTACTGGCGAAAACAGTCAGGAAGAGAAGGAAACCACACTCACTACAATTCCAGTCTCATATAGACCTACCATGACAGCAAACCAAACACATAAACACACAAAAACATACTCGGAGGCTCTAAATAAAAATCTGCCTAAGCAGCAGAGACCTCCAAAGCAGACACCCAAGCAACCGCTACCCCAAAACAAAACACGTGCAACACATAGCTCATAAAGCCAGTGTGCCGAACAGTCACAGCCCTTAATGCTAAACAACACACCTGATACACTTGTAATAGGTGAATCTATCGTCAGGCACACTGACGTCTTGCTCACCAGGCTGAACAAGGAGAAGGTCATGGTGAGCTGCCTGTTGGGCGCTAGCATCCGCCACATAACACAAGCAATCAGGTCACTCCAAGGCAAGTACAAATATGACTCAGTCATTGTCCATGCTGGTGTGATTGACCTGAGACGTACCTCCCTGGACTACATGAAAAGAGACATAGAGGAGCTCTCTGAGCATGTAGCCCAGGCCGGTATGACCCTGACCTTGAGTAGCATCTTACCCTCACCAAGAATGATGCCACAATATGAAGACAAGATGATCAATTTCAACAATTCGCTTAAGTATTGGTGTCATTCAAAGGGGATCCAATGCCTGTCAGCCTGGGATGACATGCTCGACAAGCCACGGTGCTTCACTAGGGACGGCTTGCACCTGTCACCCCTGGGCTTTCGGATATTGGCAAAGGCTCTTGCTACCCCCCATAGTGCCTTTTTTAGGCAAAGCTCAAAAGACAAACCCACCTCCATAGATATCACAAGGGATAATAAATTAAGAGTAATGCTACTCTACCAAAGAAGTCTAAACCTCAAGATGCATGCACTCGAAACTCTCCTTAGCATGGAGAACATCGATATCTGTGCAGTAACAGAAACCTGGTTCAAGGCTCCTGAGAGCACCCCAGCACTACCAGGTTATACCTCATACCATGCTTTTCGGCCCCAAAACTTGGACCGAACCACAAAAGGAGGGGGAGTATCAATATTCGTCAAAGATACCCACAGCTCCAGGTTGGTGGCACAGCACGAAGCATCAGAGACTATCCATGTGCAACTAACAGTGGGTAAAACTGCCTTCCAGTTTATAGCCTGCTACAGACCACCCTCCCGAACCCAGGAACCCCACTCGGCCTTCCTGAGAACACTGGAAAATATGAAGGTCTCTCCAAACACCATTATATTGGGTGACTTCAACTACCCAAACATAGACTGGGAGCATTACTCTAGCTCCAACACCCTAGCCCAAAGGTTCCTAGAATTTATAAACTCAAATGCTATGGAACAACTTGTTACCACTCCCACAAGAGTGGAAAACATACTGGACCTGATCATCACCAACATGGAGACTCTATACTCCAGACCAGAAGTGTATCCCTCACTGGTAAGATCAGACCATAAACTAATCTCACTGGATATTCACATCCCGACTCCACCCCCTGCCCTGAAAACCATAGTGAAAAACTTCTCTAAAGCAAATTTTACACTCCTCAAAACTGAGGTGGAATCCTTCAAAGGCCCCTGGGCCTGTGGAAAATACAGCCCAGACCGCAGAATCCTTTATAAACACATTCTATGAACACCTTCAGGAATGCATGGATCATGCAATCCCAAATAAAACCAAGACCCAATCCTCCAAAGGCAGACATCCTGTCTGGTGGACCCCAGCCATAAACAAACTCTACAATAGAAGGAGGAAGCTACTACATGATAGAGCAAAATCCCAAAAAGGGAAGGCATCTCTGATCAGTATTAGCAAAAAACTATGGGCACTCATAAAATCGTCTAAGGCCAGCTTTGAGAGAAAAATTGCACAGGACACTAAGGATAATCACAAGGCTTTCTTTAGTTATGTTAGGAACCTGGGTTGGAATTTCCAGATATGCTCAGAATTAGTCCAAAATGACAAAAAATACACCGAACCCACAGACATTGCCAACATCCTAGCTGACAGGTTCAGCGCAAACTTCTCACCCCCTCCCCACCAAAAGGGCAAATATCTATCCCAGCAGAGTGCTGCCCCCCTGACATCTCAGATGCTCAGGTAAGAGGTGCCCTCTCCAAAGCAAAAAACACAGCATCAATGGGACCAGATGGTGTCCCAGGCTGCGTCCTACATGAACTCCAAGAAGAGCTAAACCCAAACATAAAACTACTGTTCAATCTCAGCCTTACTACAGGATATGTACCCAAAGAGTGGTGTATAGCAACAGTGGTCCCTCTCCACAAAGGTGGTGCCTCAACGGATCCTGGAAACTATCGCCCCATAAGCCTGACTAGCTTGGTCTGCAAAGCTATGGAAAGGGTCATCATGGACCTCATAAATAAAGATATTGAGGACCTACAGACACTGGATCCTACCCAGTTTGGCTTTGTTAAGAGCAGATCCTGCCTCTTAAACCTGGTTGATTTCTTTGAAACAGTCACCAAGGCCATTGACATGGGGAAGGTGGTCCACACAGCCTACCTGGACCTCGCAAAAGCCTTCGATACAATACCCCACTTGGGCATTATAGATAAGTTCACCAGCTTAAATATAAACCCCTATATCACTAGATGGGTTGCAAACTGGCTCAAGGACAGAACCCACATGGTTAGAATTGCTGGAGCCATGTCAGACTCCAAACCAGTTACAAGTGGTGTCCCACAAGGCTCAGTCCTGGAACCTCTCTTGTTCGGTATATATTTCTCGGTGGTACAGACCAACACTGAAGGACTGTGGCTGACCAAGTTTGCAGATGACTGCAAACTGGGCGCCATAATCGACTCTCCAGCCGACGCAAGCATCCTCCAAAAGGGCCTCATAAAAACAGACAACTGGTGCCAGAGCCATGGCCTCAAGCTAAACGCCAAAAAGTGTATAGTCATCCCCTTTGGCAAAAACAAAGTGCCCACAAATTACCACATAGGTGGTAATCCATTAAGTACAGAAGAAGTAATTAGGGACCTGGGGACCCAAGTTGATAGCAATCTCTCATTTGACAACCACGTGGCCAAAGTGGTTAGAAAAACATTTTATATAGCCCACCTAATCATGAAGGGATTCACATCTAGATCAGGGGAGGTCATCGTGCCTCTTTACTCATCCCTCATCAGGCCCATAATTGAGTACAATGCCCCTTTTTGGGATGTACCTTACCAGACACCTGCAGCAACTGGAAAGACCCCAAAAGTACCTCACCAAGAGGATCAAAGGGCTCAAACAGATGCCATATGCTGCCCAATTAAAGAAACTCCAGCTCTACTCAGTGGCATACCACCTTCTCAGAGGCAATCTGTGCCTGATGTATAAAGCCATGTCCAACCCAGAATTAATGGACATGCTGCACCTCAGAAAATCCAAATCCCATCGAGCTACGCACTCGAGAGACTTGAACCTCAGCACTGAAATAAATAGGACATGCTGGAGGGACAGATTCATAACCCAGAGGCTCCTTTCACTCTGGAATAAAATCCCAGTCCAGGTTAGGCAGAGTCCCTCATTGACTCTCTTCAAGAGGAATCTTGATGAGTGGATGGGAGATCGTATGTTTACCCCGGGTATCACTTCTGTGTCACTGTTAGACAAAGGCACAGTATACTAACCTCGAAAAAGGGCATAGCAAAATTAATTTAAAATGGGTGGTGAAAGCCAAACACGCTCTGGCTAGGCTTATAAATGCACTAGGGCAGATAGCCTAGTATGAACCTATGAACCTATAAACTCTGATGATAGGAGGTACTGCCAGCCATGCCAGGAGAAACAGGGCAGTAGATTTGTAACATATGCCAGCACAGTTAGCTGGTATTTTGTAAAGAATTATATGTCATTTGTGTATCAAACTGATTTGTACAGATGCTTTTGCTTAAAAATGTATTTGTAAAGTTGATTGTGTTAAAATGTATCAACAGTGTGCCCTGCTGGAACGAAAAGTAAAGAACTGTAAAAGCATTATTGCATCTGAATTAAATGTATATCTTTCAGCAGAGGATACTGGCAGAGCAGAGGTTAATCACAATCTGGCTGCAGCAAACTTAAAATATTCTTGAAATTAAATTACTTTATGGGTTAAGCCATAAAGATGTTATCCCACAGTTTTGAATGGGGCCAGAGACTTGATGTCTGTGCTAGAGCATAGTTAGTAGCTTCTGTAGGAAGGGTGAAATGGTTTTATGGTTTTATGACTTCCAGGAGATCTGAGAAGAGCTCTATATGTGTGTATGGTAACATATGCATGCTAAAATCCTGTCAGCTTCTAGTGTTGGTGGCAGCATGGGATCAGATGACCAAATGTGTGTGATGTCATTCTGTAAGCCAAAAATACTTAGGTATTAGTAGGCGTTTACTGTCAGCATTCTGTATTCTGCCTTGGATCTGACAAGAGCCACTCACCCACATTATCTTGCCATGGTCTATTCAGTAAGTAGGAACAGTAATTATTTTAGTCAATCAGGAATAGATAGTGAGACTATCCAAATACTGTAACTGTGTGAAACTTTCCATCAGTGTTATTTTAAGTATTCCCTGTCACTGAAACTCTGATGTTTACTTTAAATAGATATTTTCTATTTTATTGTTCTTATATTATTTATTATTAAGTATATTTAAACTTTTAATTGTGGCTGGCCCTTTTTATAAAAAAAATAAGCTTTGTGAGTATTTACACATATTTATTTGGTGATAACTCTGGCCACTCCTGAAAGCCTTGCTGTTTGGTCAACATTGCCATTTGTATGAATATTAACTTCACTCAGCATAACTGGATAACCTTTTACAAGCCTTAAATTAACTGACTGGTGGCAGTGAACCTGCCTTATAATCTGGGCAAAGTTAATAGAGTGGGTAATCAGTGCCAATCATTCCCATGTGTGTGTGTGTGTGTGTGTGAAAATTAAATCTCAAAGAGTGTGTTTCAGCTACTTGGGGCAGGGATGCAAAGCAATGGTTTCACAGAGAGGGTGCTGGAGGACTAGGCTTGAATTGGACTCTCGGCTGAGGACCTAACCCTACAACTGTGCCAATGGGGAGTCTTACTAGCGCCCTGTAGGAGACAGATAGATAAATCCAGGCCCCGGACTGAGTGTATTTCTTGTGTTCTATTAAGGGAAATTGTGCTTGATGCAGAGAGATCTGCATCAGGAAA
>NC_056733.1:1966198236-1966238236 GCF_019279795.1 Protopterus annectens
GAGGGGACCTAGGATAAAGTCTTTTGCTACACCGGTGGTGACTGGCAGGTAAGGAGAGAGCATGGAGTGCCATTTTGCTCACTGATACCTATTGGACAGGTAGATTTTGAACCACGGAAGGGTAGGCTGAGAAAGACTAGTGAGGACACTTGAAGTAGGAGTTTGCTGTGTCAAACTGTTGAAGACTTCAGGCAAGTATAGAAATAAGGAAGAGACTAGTTTACCATTATCTTTAGCTTTATTGACAGTATCTATGTAGGTTAGAAGGGCAATTCTAGTACTATGGGAAGGATGGAAGCCATGTTGTGTACCAGATAAGAGTTCTTCCTGCAGGAGATAATCTAGCAGTTGTTTCTGAATACATTTTCCAAGTATTTTGGCTATGGGAGATAAGATTGCTATAGGCCTTAAATTATTAATGTCTATTGAAATGTCTCCTTTGTGCAGAAGGATTAATGCTTGAAAGAGGGAATGTAGAATTCCTGGACAGACTTATTTATAAAGATTAAGACAGGTTAGGCAATGCTATTGGCTGATATTTTTAGGAACTCACATGGAAGGTCCTCAGCTGAAGAAGAACATGGTTTAAGTTTGTTTAAGAGTTGCTTTATAGAGGATGTGAGCACAGGTTTCAATAAAAGTGAAAGTAAATGTGGTGATATCTGGATGTTGGGCATTGAAGTGATTGAATGTTGAGGAATCCTTATTAAAGATACTATGCTATCTATAAAATAAGAGTTGAACTGTATTGCAGTTTTGACTGCTAAGTTATCTAGAGAGTGGTTTGAGATGAACATTTGGCCGGGATGTAAAATTTCTTTAATGGATGTCCAAAATTTTTAAGGGTTGTGTTTATTATTTTGAAAGTTATTGTAGTATAACTTTTTGTCTTAGTTTATTTGATTTTTAGTCCAATTGCGAAACATTCTGAAGGTTTCAAGATATTGAGGTGTTTTACATTTTTGCAATTCTTTCCATGCTTTTTCTTTATTCTGCATTAACATTCTACTCTTTTTGAATAGTCAAATTGCATTATTTGTTTTTAGTCTCTTCTTCTAGGAGGTGCAAGGCTATTTAGGAAAGTTATATTGAATTAAATTATAGCATCATCTAAGGGGAGGATTTTTAGCAAGTTCCAAGTTAATAGTTGATAGTGTAGAAATGAACATTTATGTGTTAAACTTGGAAAGATTACGTGTTGTTTTATAAATATGCTGCTTAGCTGGATGTGTGAGATGTATAGTTGTATAGACTGGGAGATGATCACTGAGAGAGAGAGTCTGACATTGTACCTGTGGTGGAGTATTTGCTGGGGTCTGATACTAGGATTGAGTCGAATAGAGAATTAGATGTCTTGCTATAATGTGTCGGGCTATTGATTAGTTGTGTGAAACCATATTCCCTGGGATTCAATAAAGCCTACACTAAGTGTACATGATATGTATTCAATAAAATTCTTATCTAATTTTTTGTGTTTTCTAGTCACTCAGAAAGATTACGCTAAGAGTACATGTTGTCTACACTTTGTAGTAACCTTAATGAATCCCTGTCAGTATTTAACGCAACAAAAATATCAGTAGGAAAACTAAAATTAGGAGGAAGAAGTTGTCTATTATGTCTGTGTTGTCTGTTCCTCAGTACAGTGAACACTTAGTGTACACTTAGTGTAGGCTTTATTGAATCCAGCCCATAATTTCATGCTAGATGTAGGGGAGTTAGTGTTTATGCCCAACCAATTGAAATTCACATCACTTAGTAATATTATTTCTTGTGGAAATGTTATGGATATCCAATGTAGGATATCTTCAATTAGAGCTGTATTGTCACCAGGATGGATATAAAGGGCAGTAATACATATTTGTTTATAATTGTTTAATTTCAGTGATAAGAAGCTTTGATGAACCAGATTTTGGTGTTGGTTTGCTGTAAGGGGAAATGTGGTAGGTATTGGGAAATATTAAATTAAGTTTGGGACAAACCAATTTGTCCATGTTCCTTTTTAAGAGGATCAGAATAGGTAGAAAGGGAGGGGGTGAGTAGATAGGGGAATAAAAATGCTAGGCATAATGTTAAGTAATTAGGTTAGTTAGGCTTTGGATGATGAGGGGTTAATTGGTGGGGGGATATAGGGGAAGTGAGGTAGAGAGAGGCAGGGGCTTAGCTGTTATATTATCACAGTTGGGGAAGTAGTGTCACATGTTTGGCATGAGTTTGTCACTCACCCTACCTCCCTCGCTTTTAGGGGTAATTTAGTTGACTGGTTGGGAGGAGAAGAGGGACAAGATTGTCCTCTTCTGTTCCCCTTCTGCATGTTGATGTTGATGGTTTTGAGTTTTGGGATCAAGTGAGTTGCTGGACACTGCTTGATAAGAATAAGTGAGTTCAGTATGGATGCTACTTATTCAGGAAGGGTGAGCAGGCATGCTGCCCAGTGGATGATTTCATCAGGGTGAGTATGTACGCTGCACTGATGGATGTTTTAGACAGGGTGAATGGAGATGCTCCCTTGAAGGATGCCAGTAAGAATGTATGTTTTCAGCTAATTTGTTATATCTGCTAAAATTATCATTTTGTTGAAATAACAAAGGTCATCAAATGTCTTTTGGTGTTAGTGTGAGTTATTGAAAAGGGGCTGTGACAAAGCAATACCACCACCTTTCCTCTTTATATGGTCATTACAGATGATTATCACCAGAAGGTATAACTTCAGAGTTATTAGTGTTCGGTTTAAAGCAAGTTTCAGTTACAGCAAGAATATCAGGCTGATGTTGGGAAATCCAGGCATACAGTTCAACAGTTTTATTTCTTATACTTCTAGTATGTATTGCAGCATAAATTAGATCTCCAGAACTGAGGACTAGCTGCTTTCCAGTTAAAGAAGTATGCGCAAGACAATTATCTTTGTGTTCATTCTGATACGTGGGACCAGAATGTGGGTGTATATCTCCTGCTAGAAGGATTTTAGTATAATGGAGAATTATGCATTCTTGTTTTCTGGAGAGGATTCTTGCTCTTCATTTTGTTTTGGTTTGAGTTGAAGTGCAATTAATCAGCCTATATTTTGAACAAAGGTGAGGGGCAATATTAATAGGTCTGGTACAATGTGTGGAGAGTTTAAAGAGGAAGGGTGGATAGGTGGTTGCAACAGGGTTGGAAAGATGTTGCAATATACTACTGAGTCATGGTAGGATGACAGATGACACAGTAGGAGGAGAACAGAGAACAAGCTAGAGAATAGCATAGCTAAGTACAGGAATCAGTGTTTTATAGATGGCAGGTAGTGGAGAATAGCAACGAAAAAGCAAACAAGAGTTTGAAACATAGGATATTCAGTGATGGTGGATTCTGAAAGCTGGAAGAGGATAGATAAGGAAAGCAGTATTTTCTTTAAAAGAAGAGGGGTTGGTTGTCCTCATATCTTCTCTGGAATGTAAGGAATAGAAGGGTATTAAAGGATAGAGTATAAAGATGTATAAGAAGAAACAACAGTCTATTTGGGAAAAGAAAAAAATTCAATACAGAATAGATAGGTAATATTTGGGAGGGATTGTGATTATAAATGGATAGTTTGCATAGCAGTATGGGAGGGAGAAAGATAGTTGGGAATGTGATTAAAAGTTGAATAGAGGTAGGAAACAAGAAACAGAAGTATATGTATAGAAGACGTCAAGGTCAGTTGGGGAGGTTTTTGGAATAAGAGTCACAAATTAAATATGTATGTAGGTGAGTGAAGTGAAGTTGAGTGTAGTAAGGTTGAAAGTAGTAGGCATCCCACCCTCAGGTCAGTTTACAACTGAGAGCAATCAGTTGATAACCAGAACAAAGCAATTGAGAAAGAGATGTGAGTAAAACAGGTTGTCATTTCCTGAGACTAAATAACTGGCATATCCAGTATAGTCTACTGATCAAGCAAAAGGGGACAGTGGTCACCTTAGTAAGAGGTCCTTAGAGTGCACAGCTATTACACAGGTATGTATACAGGCTTTACACACACACACACACACACACACATATATATATATATATATATATATATATATATATATATATATATATATATATATATATAGATATATATTGTATAGCTACACACACACACACACACACACACACATATATATATATATATATATATATAGAGAGAGAGAGAGAGAGAGTTGATAGTTGCTAGGTCAATAAAGAAGATTTTAAAAAAAGTCGTTGATGGTGGACACAGCCCCATCAGCACAATGTATTGCAGTTGTACAACACTGAGCTGAATAAAGGTATATATATATATATATATATATATATATATATATATATATATATATATATATATATATATATATATATATATATATATATATATATATACTATGAAAATGCAAAATATGAAGCTCTGTATGCTTTGAAAAAATGAAGCACAGTTGCTGCATTGTATTTTGTAACTCAATTTTAGGATTCTGACTGTTTCCATTTGTTTACCAGAGGCATTGTCTGCTGCATTTCAGTGTCCATTTAGACATTATGAAACATTACAGCTGGCAGTGTCAGTAGTGAACCTACACTGTGTGGCAGCTTGTCATCAACACTCTCTGCAGTTGCACAGCAGTGCATGCAATTGTGTGCATGATACAATGATAGGCATAAGATGTTGTGTCTATATGAAACAAAAAAGGAAACATTTTATGATAACTTCTGATGCAATGTTCTGAATACTGTAGATAAACAAAAAAGGGGAGTCTGGGCTTTTAACAGTTAGTATGGAAGCTGCCTGCTTACAGCTTTTGCTTAGTAGGCTCTGTGACGATTGGGGAGAGATGGGCGAAGGCTGCCAGCCTAGTCAAATAGAATTTGATATCTAATTCTGGCATTTGTAAATAAATGTAAAATACGGAGATGTTTTCTTGATAATAAATGTAAAATGCAGGCATGTTTCTTGAGTGTAAAGAAAACACTGTAAAATGTGAACTTCAAGATGGTTGCAACATTGCCATCTGCTGTAAGGAAAACCAAGCCAAGCATTTCAAATGTCTTTGAAAGTAAAACTATCTAAAAAATGGTGCCAGAGCGGCTAGCTGAACACATTCTTCCTATTGTCTTAACTTACGGAATAATTGTTAGAGTGTACATGTGGAAGGTGCTTTATTGCTTTGGTTTTTGCTAGAGTGTATATGTGAAATTCCTTTTATTGTTGTATTCTCCTGTGCAGGTGTTAGCTTGCTAAATAATGTAAACAGAGTTTCTATTAGCCTGCGAACTCAGAGTAGGTGTCAAGATGATGCAATGTGAATACTGGGAAAACCTAAGAGTCAAAAATTATGTAATCTGGGGAGGACCCAGAAACATGTTTGTTAGTGATGTTTTATAAACTGTGTCTCACAGAGAGATAGAGGGCATTTTGATCTTGATATCCAACTTACCAGCACTCTGCTTATGCTCGCATGTAAGTTTCTAGCACTGTGATTTTTTGTAGGAATAGTTAAAGCTAGTAAAGATTAATTAGGCATTTTTCTTTGAAATCAGACCTGTCCTACTGTATTATTTTAAGTTTCTGTGTGATCTCTCTGTAGTGTAGTAGTTTTGTCTTGTGTTTTAATTATTTATTATTAAATATTTTTAAAACCTTCTACCTGTGGCTGATTTGTGTAGAGATAAGCTCTAGAGTACATTGCATATTTATCTAGAGGTTATTGTAATAGGCCACTCTGATAAGCCTTAGCCTGTATAGTCACATTAACATTGGATAATAATATTGCACAGTAATAATTGGACACCCTTTTAAGGGCCTTTTAGTAGCTGATATTATTAACTGGGTGGTGGCAGTAATTACTACTGTATAGTCTGGGTAAAGTGGCATGGCTGGAGAATCTGTGTCAGCCGTTCCCAGGAGAGTCTGTGAAGTTGTATAAATACTTATCTCAAAGTGTGTATGTGTTGTGTCAGCTACTTGGCAGGGACACGAAGCACTGGTTGGACAGAGAGGGTACTGGAGGTTCTAGCTTGCCCAGTTAGGCTGAGACCTGGACCCTATAGCTATGCCAATGTGGAGTCTTACTGGGGACCTGGTGAGCAAGGGAGCAGCCAGCCCAGACTGACTGTAATCTCTCTGTGCACTTAAGGGAAATTGTACTTTACTGTGTATATTAGTTATCCTTTCCTCTCCTATGAGACGACCTCCCTGGTGTTAGTGGTGAGGAATGAGGCTCTTTGATTGCTGGGCCAGGGCAAGGTCATCACACGCTCATGCTAATTTTCTACTGCTTAACACTAGGGCAATTGGAATACTTTTATTTTTCAATGGAAAGAAATGAATGCTCTAAGGATGTATCCAGTGGTGACTACAGATATTATCTTGATGTCTCTTTCAGTATTTGTCTAAGACATATACCTGCCAGAGTGTGTCAGTATCTCAGACATGCATAGTCCTAACTACCATGAATGGCATCACCAATGCAAGTATAAAACTCTTCATGTAAGGAACATTACTAAATGTTAAATCATTATGTACTGACAGAAGAAAAACAAAAGGCCTGCTCCCATGTTAAAGTAAAGTATCTTCTGATAGTTTTTGGAAATGTTAGAGAGTGGAAGTGTTGATAAGGGTTATACAGTGCTGCAGACTTTGTATCCACCAGATGCTGGAGTCCATTTTGTACTTTGGAGTGTGCCTTGTATGATGTCCTACCCAGTGTGGCATACCATGTGCTCAGCATATATTTAGCCTAGAACACAGGCCATGCAGTGAATGTGCGTGTGTGTGTGTATGTGTGTGTGTGTGTGTGGGGGGGGGGGGGTGAGATCCTGCATATGTTTTTGTAAAGTATTTCTCCCATACAGACAGATACAATGAAAAAATACAGTGAGTGAGTGTATCTGCACTTCTGCCCCCCCCCCACCCATTTTTCATGTTATTCTTTGTATTGTATACATTTATTTTGGCTATTATTTTGTTTCTCTCAATTTCTTTGACTATTATATGCATCAACATCCATATGTCGTCACATATATATGAATGTGTTTTTGTATACATGTTATATCTTCCAGATACTGCATTGCACTACATTTTGAGAGTAAAACAGAAAATCTCTGAGATTCCTTCATTATCTATTCTTTTGTTCCTTTTTTCATCTGCTTCTCAACATTCAGAGACCGATGTCAAAGTCATACAACATTACAGACCTCAGTTTTGTGCCTGTATTGAAGGATGTAAACTTGCACACAAATGTCAGTGCAGCTGTCCAGTTTCTAAGCAATGCCAGCAGCTTATGGCTACAGTTGCCCTTGCTGTACTTAGTCAGCATTATTTTAGTATGTGCATATATGTATACACAAGATTAGATACTTCTGCATGTATGAATCTGTGGGTCTGTATGGTTGGAGTGGGGTGCGTCGTGAAGGACTGCTGCACTTGCAGCATTCAAAACATCAGTAAACAAGGTGAATTAGCAGTGCACTGGTATATATCTAATTGTACATACCTGTATCTGGATTGCACTACAATGTTAGATCCACAGCATGGCCATTTCTGAAATACATTGCTACCCCTATTGATGATGAGTTATTTACTTGAGAAGTGACTGACTGCTAGCTCAATACTTAGCAATACATTTGTTCTCCAGCCCTTATACTCTGTTATCATTCAGCATATGTAGGATTTTCTCTGCTACTTCTGTACACTAACCATTTGCATCCCATGTCTGCAAATCTGTACTGACTGGCTCTAAGCAAGCTAGTATTCTTCAAAGTGCATGATATCATTTGCAGGAATAAGCACTTCAAAGGCCTCCTTTAATCCTCAAAGAAAAAAAAAAAACAAGATAAGTCACAAAGATAGCACTGCACACATGCAGAAATGAAAAGAGAAAACACTAGAATTACAGGAAATAAAAAAATCTGCACATAAGTTTGGGGGATCAAATAAAGAGAAAGGGGCAGGGAAATCAAACAAAAGAAGTATAGATGTGCAACAAAATGCTGAGAGAAGTATTCTTGTCTGTGACATTTTATTACTTTCTTATTTTATATCTGTTTACCACATAAGCACACCGTATACAAGTGTCCCTTTCAGGAGTCGTCCTGGAGCACTGTCTGCTAAATGAACTTCTTGAAGTCACACAGCAGGCTAATGAAGTAGAAGGCATCAAAGTTATTCCTGCACTACAGGAAAAAAGCTCTTTAACAATTCAGAGCCATAATTCTATGTTCTAACTGACAATTAGAAAAGTGGTAGTGGTAGCTATCACAGACTACATTGCCTTTTTTTTTGGCCACCGTTAGTACATCATTTTATCTGTCTGGCCCTCCATGTCCTATCTGAATCTACCAACTTATCTTCTACTCCCTCCACCTTCTAGCTCTAGTATCACTGTGGTCATTTGTGGATCTTTAGGATGTCCTGGGGGCTCATACATCTTTGCTTCCATCCTTGGAGGGGTGCTTTACATGCCTTACCCACTTCCCTGCCCTGCATCCCACACTTGCCACTTAAGTTTGAGGGCAGCTCCTTTTTTTGAAACACGTTTCCCCTGAGGGAGAATCAATGATGAGCACACTCCCACCCAGGATAGCCTCTCCCATTCTTACCTGCTACGTCATCAGTTGCCCAAGCCACTAATCGAGTCTGGGCAAACTGGGTCTAGTTAAGACTTTATTCCTCTATGCAACTGCAGTGGCCTGCAGATTACAAACATTTTCAGCCAAATAACTGCCCCTGGTAGAGCTGCATCTGCTGCTCATCATCCCTGGGGATCAATGGCTCTTTGTGGCCTGCACTGTTAACCCTTCTACAGGATTTGGATGCCCATCCTCTATGTGGCAGCTCCAACAGACATCTGAGCTGCTAATCAAACACAGGCCATTTGCTTTCATTCAAATAGCTTTATTCAACTATGTCAAAATAACAGACTAATAATCATACATTTAACATACCACTGAAAAGTTGTGTGGCATTTCACACTATGCTACCATGTGACTCTTTATTCTCTACATATCTGTACAACACATATAGCTCAGGTCACATTAGTAGGCATTTAGATTTATACTTCTGCTGTTCTGTACTTTTATAAAGAAGAATGAATCTACAATGAATCAGAAACAGAAGCTGATTTGGCAACAGCAGGCAGTCAGCTGAGAGCTATCAGACATGGCCTAACAAATTATTAAGAAATGAAAACACTGTAAAGCAATAATTATGGACTGAAGTAGCATAACTGTTACATGACTGTTCTTTTCCATCCTGAGGAAAATGTACATGTTTGAGATGTTCAGGCCAGGTAACTATGCATTTTTCAGGCCAACAGAAGTTCCCATCCCATTGTACAGTAATCATTTAGTCTGACAGCCGAGGGTACATATGCACTATTACTTATCAACTGAAGTACAAATGCTAAGAAAATAAACTTAGACTCCAGGATGCTCTGCAGGTACTTCAGAGGGAATTTCAACACCAGAGCAGATCATCTCCGCAGAACAGACAATCTGAGATAGCAGAGAGAAGTTCAAATCATAAAAGTAGCACAGGAAATGGGAGCTCTGCTGTTTGTTGCCTCATAGTTGATTAAACCTAAGAATGTCAAACCAATAGGAATGCTGATATCTTCAGGCAGTGGCCAGACACAGAAAAGAGCAAAAACTGACCGGTACATTTTCTTCACTTTTTCCATCTATATACTTGCCCCCCATGTCACAGGATAGCTTTAGATGTTTTGGACTCAGATAGCCACTAGTTAACCAAGCATGACGTCATTATTCATAGTGGTCCCCAGAAGAGAGTGAGCAAACTAGAGCAGCAGCGCAATCCTAAGATCAGAGATAACAAGATGACCCAGCAGTTAAAATGAACAGATTCATGTCTAAGCATATTAAACAATATGAGTGGAAAATAATGGAAAAAATAAAACACAAAATAAATACATACATACAAACAAATAAATCTAAAACAGCAAAACAGAAATAAATAGAAATGGGATGAATGAAACTGACGGAGAGTTTTCGCTATTTTGTTCTCTAAATCCATATTACATCTCAGTTGCTATCTCTGTGTCTAAAATGTACTGCACCCTCCATCTCACATCACTACTGCAGCAGGCTATGGCTGGGATTCAGAAATATTGTGGATGTGGTCATGGCCAGCCAACTCCTGCTTACCTTATGTATGTGCGATGAGGCTTGTACTTCACTGTTAGTGAAGGGATGGGATTGGCAGGAGAATGCAAGATTATTAGATATCTCACTTGCGGCTGCAGCTCAGATTGAAATTAGACTGCATAATACTAAAGTGCAGTTGCAAAGAAGGAAAAGGAATAGCAGTGACCTTCCCTTGTGTAGACATTTCCAAGAGGCTCTGAGCAACAAAAAGCAGAGTCATTTGAAAGCCTTAAGTGGCCATTATTGAGGAACACTTATCTGTTTTGTGACCAAACTTATTTATTATTTATTTGTTTGCTATTTGTCAACTGAGTTAGTCCAGCTGAGCCTTTTTTGGCCTGTTTTCAGTGGAGACCTGAGGAGGAAAGCTCCAGAAAATGCAAGAAACATTTCACAATATTGTTTACAGTATTGCCTTAATACAGAAAATTAACAGATATTAACAATATTCACACAGTAGAGAAAATACAAAATAGACACATAAAAAATAACTAATAGATTTCTTTCTTTTTTTTTTTTTACGGTTACATTGCACTTCAGATACAGATGAAAATGAATCCTTGTGGATTTAAAAAAATAGTATTTTACCATTAGTATAATAGGCATTTTCCAGCCTCAAACCACTAATAACTATTTAGAGAGGAAAAGAGTTTAGGTTGAAAGTTATTTAAAGTGGAAGCAGATTGTATGTGCAACACTATCACAAGTGAATATGGCAAGTTACGTAATGAGACAGGTACTTGAGGGTGGAAATAAGAATACAGGAAAGTGGTGAAAAAGGAGGAAGCAATCAGAAGCTTTAAAGTATACATACATACATATATACATACATACATACATACATACATACATACATACAAACATACATACATACATACATACATACATACATATATACATACATACATACATACATACATGCATGCATACATACATACAAATGTTTCAAGCACGGCATTAATGCCCTTCGAGATTGCCAATATACCAAAACAGTTGTTCCCATAATAAACGTCCAGGCTGTTCTTAAAATATCTAAACTAGTACTAGCTTTAATGTAATTTGGTAGTCTGTTCCAAGCATTAGCTACTCTGTCAGAGAACCAATTAGTACACTTCTCATTCCAATAGAATCTTCTACAAAGGTTATCTGATGATTCTCTAGTACTTTTTGATAACCCCAAACATTCCCAGAGGTAGTTGGCCCTAAATGCCGTATATATCTGAATAAGATCTCCTCTTAAATATCTGTAAGAGACACTGTACAAGTTCAGATATTTTAGTCTTTCATAGTAACTTAGATTCTCACATCCATGGATGCCCTTAGTATATTTCCGCTGTACTCTTTCCAGTTTATTCATGTTTGTTTTCCTATAGGGTTTCCATATTGTTATTCCATACTCAACTTTGGGTCAAATGTAACTAATAAACAATGACTTCAGTATGTTTGATTTCCTAGACTTTATAAATCTTTTTATACAACCTATAGTTCTATAACTATCATTAGCCAATTGGTTGATATGATTAGAAAAACTCATAGCTGAATATACCCATATACCCAGGTCCTTAAATGAGTCTATAGTTTCAATCACTGTGTGCTGTATTAAATATTCACCTTTCAGTTTATGTCTCCCAAATCTCATATGCTTAGTTTTTGATGTATTTATCAACATATTATTCTCCTCTGCCCAAATGGTCAATTTAGTCAAATTATTTTGCAGACATGCCTTATCTGCAACACTTGTAATCGGTTTACTCAATTTCAGGTCATCAGCATATAGACTGTAAAACACCTCAGATGAAAAAGTAAGGTCTGAAAGATATAATCTAAGCAAGTAAGGGCCTAGGACAGAGCCCTGTGGGACACCTTGACTGTAACCAAGGATTTCACCTGTCCAGTTAGTGTGTGATACTTGCCATGTCCGATTTGTAAGCCATGCAGCTATCCATTTTATCAACACTACATCAATACCTAGTTGTACTAATTTATTAATTAGTGTTTTGTGCATGACCCTGTCAAATGCTGAAGTTAAATCTATATAAATCACATCACAGCACAATTTTTCATTCATAGCTGTTATCATATTGTTATAGAACATCACATTACATACAGGTGGTAATAGATCTATTTTCAATGTATGCATGCTGATATATGGTTTCAAGTCCCAACCAATCCAGTTCTGACAATAACTCATCCAGTATTACCATCTTCATTATTTTCCACAACATGAAAGTAGACTTAAGGGTCTATATGACTCTGGGTTTGTCCTACTCCTCTTTCCCTTAAAGACAGGTTTAATAAGTGCATGTCTCCAATCTTGAGGAATCTCCCCATATTTATATAACCTAGTGAATAATAGATGTAATGGCAGTGTAAGTTCTTGCTGAAGTGTTCTCAGGTCATTGTTACTTATTCCGGCTCCTCCCTGTGCTTTGTTTGGATCCAGTTTGCACAGTTCTTTTTCAATATAATCTAATTTGATTCCAGTATCTGGGGTTACCTGGTTGTCACTAGGACAACTTGCCACCCCTTTTGTGGAGCCAAACTGTTTTGCATAAGAATTTGTAAATATATCTATAATCTGCTATGTCTGAGAATAAATTTTAGAATCTGCACACAGTTTATCAATTTGTGTATCTTTACTCCTCCACATCTTATGTATCTATAAAAAGGTTTCCTATTATGCTCAATATCTTTATATAAATTTTCTTCAAAATGTTCTTGATCTTGTCTAACACTATGCTTAATCTGTTTGTCCAGCTTGTTTATTTCAGTTCTCAAAGTTGTTGTTTGACCTCTCTTCCATTTCTTATATTTTTTGTCTCTCACCTTAATCAGGTATCTTGTTGTTTTGGAAATATACCCCCCTGATGTTGCATGCCTAGATCCTGATGTTAAACATGTTTTTGACTTTTTGCACTTAATTTCTCTTTCAAAACTTTTCACATTCCATCTACAGTTTTCCCACTGAACACCTCACTCCAGTTAGTTTTGTATAGTAACTGTTTTGCTTCTTCAAAGTATGGTGAACATCTATGGAATAAGTAGGATGAAGGTGTGGAGGCTGGGTTGAATTCTTTTTATAGGTCAGGTAAACATTCCATATATCCATCTATTTACATAGATATATGAAGAGAAGACAAGTTGGAGAATGAATTAAGGGAAGTAAGAGGAAGCTATGATAGTTAGTGTAAGTAGCAGGGACACAAAAACAAATGTAAATCCAGACAAGACTGACAGGGGAGGTGCTGACATAATGAGAGAAAGGAGCTCAATGGAGAACGAGACATCAGACAGAGGGAAGACCGTGATGATGGGGAGGATTGGACAGCAAACAGGGGTGACCATAGATTCAAAAAGGGTGGATAATAATAAGGGAGGATAGAGTGGGGTTCAACAGCTTTTATCCTGCTATCCATGACTCTTTGAGGGTTTAATCACTATGCTGGGCACCCTCATTACTGGGCCTTGGCTCAAATGGATAAGCCAGTACAGGGTAGTAACATGACTCAATGAGTCCCACAAGGAGGTTTAAGTGGCTGAAGAGTAGCCAACTGTCTGTAAGAACCACTACAATGTCTGTAAGATGCCAGTGGATGACAAAGTAGTCACTTCCAGTTGAACTACTACCAGTGGATACAACAGCACCAACTTCAGATGCAGGATTAGCTGTTGTATCTGTTGTAGATGCATTAACGTGGAGACAGGACTCTAGCAGCCTGGGACCTAGATGTTCCGGGTGTTGCTGGTGGCGTCAGTGGTGGTGTCACCTTGTTGGGGGAACAACAGACTTTTCAGAGGGATGGATGCCAGTCTAGAGATAGATGCATATAATTGCAAAAAAAAATGTAGAGAAACAAAATAATAAACAAAATTAATGTAAGGAGAAGTTCCAACAGAACAAATCAAAATGCAACTCCTATCCAACGTTAATATTACAGATGCTATTATCAAAAGAGCAATAAATTCCCATCCCAAATTGACAGTGGTAGCATAGTTCATTACCATGGGAGGATCAAGCCCAAAGCCATCATTACATGCAAAGCCTTAACTAGCTGACCTTTTTGCAACTCCACTTTAACCTGCAGTGAAACACACAGTAGTGGTGTATGTGAGAGAAATGTACAGATATAAAGAAAAAGTGTACATATGTTTCCTTTGCAGTGTTTTAATTGCTGTACTCAGAATTACAATAAACACCCACCCCAGGTTCCCATTGATGGCATAATACACTACTAGGGATGAAAAATTCAACTCTTTGCCATCTTCCCATGCAATCTGAAAGACAAAGCCTTAATGTGTTAAGCTGCTTCTAAAAATGGATTGAAGTCTGCAATCAAACACACAATAAGTATGTGTGTGTGTGTGTGTGTGTGTGTGTGTGTGTGTGTGTGTACAGATACAAAGAAAAAAATGCAGCTCATATGTATGGTTCTCTTCTGAAGTTAGAGGTACCATATTCAGAATTTCATGCGACACCCACCACAAATCAAAATGATGGTGCAACATACAACAGAGAGGGAATAAATCCTGAAAGACAAAGGATTACTTCTTTTGAGCTACTTGTGCAATCTGTTGGAAGGCTGTAGTCAAATACACAGTAATATCATCAGATCAAGTATATTTAGACACAAGTCTGTGAAATAAGTTAAATGGGGAACTGTGGGGTGAACCAAGCATGCACAGTGCTCCCTGCAATTAGCTAGGTGTGTATTCAGTGCTGTGTAGAATTCAGTGCAGAATTTGGCCAGTCACTGTGATAAGGAAACTGAGTGATTCACACAATTAGTACTAAATTGAACACTCATCTGATTAAGTTGTGTCCAGACACCCACATTTGAATGATATCAATGCTTGATAAGGCAATGAGCCTCACAGCAGTATAGCAGGATTCATTATCAACATATGAATCTGCAACATGTACTAATTGCTTAGAAGAGATAGATGCCAACTTTTACAAGGTAAAATCTACTTTTTCAGCTTTGATTTTTAAATTACAGGTAATGGTAGCTCTTGTGGTACTTATCTACACAATGAAATAGCTTTAATAATGCATTTATAGATTATTGAACAAGTGGAATGATGTGGTTACTGTTAAGTTAAGGTAGTTGCTGTGCTGTAGGATTGTTAAACTTAATGGAAAACACACTGTGAATACATTCAGGCTGGGTCTGTACTATCACTTTGTGGAAAAACATATTAATTCCACACACTATAAACTAAATTAACAAAATCATACAGCGCCAAACTGTCACTCTAACTATTTGGCAAATGCTTTCACCTGTAGATAAAAATCATTGTTGCACATAATATTCCTTAATAACCTTAATTAATACAGTTAATTAATGATTAGATTTAAACCTTTAAATTAACCATTTAACATGAGAATGAATATTGTTAAATTCACCACAACAAACATCTATGTAAATGGAAGAAGAAATACAAGAGAAAAGAGAAACATAAACAGAAGTTTTAATCATAATACATCTTTACTAATAATTATAAACTTAAACCAGAATACACACCAACTCATTATTTAAACCCTGGGGTACCAAAGCATTTGGTGAAGTGCTAGGGAGTGCTGGTTCTTACTTTTTGTATTGTGTGATTTTTCAGTAAAAACAAATCATTGCTCCATAGGTTATGTGACAATCCACCGCTGGACTAATAATCAAGCAACCTCTTTCCTCACCACTGGCTCCTGGGGGCCATTCACTGGGAGGATAACAGGTACACACACACACACAGTATTTCCAGATGCAGCTCTCTGCATAAAGTGCAATTCCTCTTAAGAGCACATAGAGTCCAGGGCTGGTTTCTCCCTCTTTCTCCTGATCCCCAGTGAGACTCCCCACTGGTACAGCCATAGAGTTGAATCCTTAGCCAGGGTTCCAAGCCAACTTCTCCACCACTCTCTCTGTCCAACCAGTGCTTCGTGTCCCTGCCCAAGTAGCTGACACACAGTCTTGGAGATTTGTATTACACACACACACACACACACAC
Source organism: Protopterus annectens (assembly GCF_019279795.1). Classification (NCBI taxonomy): domain Eukaryota; kingdom Metazoa; phylum Chordata; order Ceratodontiformes; family Protopteridae; genus Protopterus; species Protopterus annectens. Next base: position 1,966,214,368 of record NC_056733.1, read on the forward strand.
ACACACACACACACACACACACACACACACACACACACACACACACACACACACACACACGCACACGCACATGCGCACACACACACACACACACACACACACACACACACACACACACACACACACCTGGAAAAGGATGGCACAGGTTTACTAACTATGATCCTTTCTGCCCAGACTATAAGGTAGTTACAACTGTCACCAGAACCCCTCGCCATTGACTTTAAGGCCCTTAACAAAGGGTGTCCAATTTTCCTGTGTAATATTAATACTAATACAAATGGAAGTTTGAACAAGAGAAAGGCTATTAGGAGTGGCCCACACTGTGTCACCAAATAAATATGCAAGTACTCTCTAAACATAAATATCTCTACCGAGATCAGCCACAATGAATGGTTTAAATATATTTAATAATAAATAATAAATGAACAAGAAAATACTAAATATATATTCACAGTGACAGAGTTTAATGCACAGGAAACATTTAAAATAACATTGCAGGACAGGCTCAGACAAATAAAGAAAAACAATATCTAAACTAAGCTTCACTATATTCCTGACTGTATCTAAGAGAGTTACTGTACACCAATAACTTACTTAATAGAGCAAGGCAGATGGGGTGAATGGTTCTTCTTGATGTCAGGCCCAAGACAGAATACAGAATGCTCAGTCTCTCTCAGAGTGTTCTCAGAATCATCATCTTCTTTTGGTTGTTCCCGTTAGGGGTTGCCACAGCAGATCATCTGTTTCCATTTCTTCCTGTCCTCTGCATCTTGCTCTGTCACACCAACCACCTGCATGTCCTCTCTCACCACATCCATAAACCTTATCTTAGGCCTTCCTCTTTTCCTGTTACCTGGTAGCTTCATCCTTAGCTTCTTTTTCCCGATATACTCAGCATCCCTCCTCAGCACATGTCCAAACCAATGTAATCTTGCCTCTTTGGCTGCATTGAAACCTGTGAGATAGCACCTTTATGATCTATCCTATAAAGTGATTTAATTTCAGATATGTTGCTAAACTTTGCTGGACTGAGGTTAGCCCTCCATTTTTTCTGTTAAACCATATACATTTAAACAGTTACAATAGTGCATGTACATTTCTGTTCTCTCCAGTGAGACACACTGTGGATACATTTCAAACACAAGCAATTTACAAATACCTTTTCAACATAAATGTCTGTACAAATCAGTTTGTTATACACATGACATACGGCTCTAATACATTTATAACAACAGCATAATTGTATGAATCAGTTTAGTATTTACAAATAACATATAATTATTTAAAAAATTCCAGCTAGCTGTGCTAGCAGTACCTCCTTTCATCAACTTCTCCTCGCCTTTGAAGACTCAAGCTAAATTTTCAAGTTCCCCTTAAGAAACATTGCATGAGAGGGATAAGCCTATCTGGGAATACATTACCTCATACACTGGCTTGAGATTCCATCTGCCTTTGTATTATTGACCCCAGTATAGTACTGAATTGTCATGCCATATGCCTGCAACCATAGGCTCCACCCTAGTAACTTGGGATTTTGCTGGCTGGCTCAATGTAGCCATAGATCCCCCTCAGACTCCTCCTGCCTGTTACTGCAAAGACTTAGCACCAGGGCCTCCCTGTCATGGTAAGGTTTCTGGTGTTAACATGGTACAGTTTGTGCCCCTGCCTTCTGCCTAGCAGTTCTACCATGTAGTTAACATCATTGACCTTCATTACCACTTTGAAGGGTCCCTTCCAAGCTGCCTGCACCTTATTGTGTCTGACAGAAATGAGAACCATAACCTGCTGCCCCACAGAATACTCTATGGCTTGAGCATTCCTGTCATACCAGACCTTTTTCTGTTGATGGGCTCCTTCCAGGTTATCTTTGGGCATGCTCATGAGTTCCCTGAGCCTTGTCCTGAGGTTTAGGACATATATCACAACAGACACCTTGTGGGATTCACACTCACCCTTCCATTCACCAATCAAATCTAGAGGTCCCCCTCACCCTATGCCCATACAACAACTCAAAATGTGAGAAAGCTGTGGATTCCTGGGGCTCCTCTGTGCAACGAAACAGCAGATGGGGCAAATATTCATTCCACTCCTTCTTAAACTGATCTGAAAATGCTCATAGCAGGGTCTTTAGTGTAGAGTTTAACCTCTCCACAAGACCATTAGTCTGGGGATGGTAGGGGTGGTCTTTAGGTGCTTCACCCCACAGTGCTTCCACAGACAAGCCATCAGGTCTTACATGAAAATAGCACCTCTGTCAGTCAGCATTTCTTTTGAGAAGCCTACCCTGCTGAAAATCTCTAACAAAGCATTTGCCACCTTCTCTGTGTCGATGGAGGACAGGGCCACCACCTCAGGGTATCTGGTAGCATAATCTACTGCCACTAGGATATACTTCTTCCCTGTGGAACTTGGGGAACTCAGAGGCCCCACAATATTCATAGCTATCCTCTGAAAAGGCTCTCCAATCACATGCATCAAAGGAGCTTTGACTTTGTCCCCTGCCTTGCCTACTTTTTGGAATTGCTCACAGGTCCTGCAGTACTCTGTTACATCCCTTGCAATCCCAGGCCAAGAAAAGTTCTGCATAAGATGTCTCTTGGTATGCTTTATGCCCATATGACTTGCAAAGGGAATGTCATGAGCTATGGCTAGAAGTGCCAGATGGTAGGTTCTGGGCACTACCAACTGCTGTATTCTCTCACCCTGTAGCCCTCCCTCAGGAGTCCATTCTCTGTACAGACACACACACACAATCTCTGTACAGACACACACACACATACACACACACACACACACACACACACACACACACACACACACACACACACACACATGCACACACACACCTGGGAAAGGCTGGCACAGGTTTACTAGCTATGCCCCCTTCTGCCCAGACTATAAGGTAGTTATAACTGCCACCATAACCCCTCACCATTGACTTTAAGGCCCTTAACAAAGGGTGCCCAATTTTATTGTGTAATATTAATACTAATACAAATGAAAGTTTGAACAAGGCTATTAGGAGTGTAATATTAATACTAATACAAATAGAAGTTTGAACAAGGCTATTAGGAGTAGCCCACACAGTGTCACCAAATAAATATGCAAGCACTCTCAAAACTAAAAGCTGCACTATATTTCTGACTGTATCTGAGAGTTACTATACCCTAACACAGATGATGTGATGAATGGTTCTTCTTGTTGTTGTCAGACCCAAGACAGACTACAGAATGCTCAATCTCTCTGCGAGTTTTCAAAATAATATCTAAAATATTACTGCTGGGATAGCTTGTAGAATTATATCATTTTTGGTCATCTGACTTCTAGTTTCCATGCAAAACCACCATTGCTGGAAGATGGCAGGACTTGGCACCTACCTGTAAAAATATACACACAAGGGCTTTTGCTCAGATCTTTGGCAGGTGCTGGAAGTCATAAAACAATTGCATACTTCATGCTTCCAGATTAATGATTAGTTCACCCCAAAGACAATACAGAAAGCTTCCTAGTAAAGACTTTGTATCTCTGGCTGCATTGAAACCTGTGAGATAGCATTTTTATGGCCAAGCCTATAAAGTGATTTAATGTTAGATATTTTTCTAAACTTTGCTGGACTGAGGTTAACTCTCCAGTTTCCTCTGTTAAAACATATACATTTAAACAGTTACAATAGTGCATATGAATTTATTTTCTCTTCAGTAAGGCACACTGTGCATGCATTTCAAGCACAAGTACTTTACAAATACCATTTCAATACAAATATCTGAATGCATCAATTCAATATACATATGACATACAGTTCTAATCCATTTGTAACACCGACATCTTGTATGACTCAGTTTCATATTCACAAATGACATACAATGTACAATATTCCAGCTAGCTGTGCTGGCAGTACCTCCTTTCATCGCAGTTTATATAGATTTGTATCTATATCTATCTAGATATACATGCACACACACTATATATATATATATATATATATATATATATATATATATATATATATATACACATATATATATATATTGCTGGAGACATGGATACCACCCTCTCCCTTGAGTTGCTATTTCAGTGGATACAATCCAGTGGATGTGCAGGGACATCATGGAGATACAAAACAGTAGCACTAGAGGCATTTTCCATTATTAATGTTGATGAACTTATAAAACATGTCCTAAAGGAGTTCATGTCCTGTATTTGTTGGGCTACCATGGCAAATAACATAAAACTTTTATTAAAACTATAAACAAGATTAGCGCTTTTAGAAAAAATTCCTTCATCAGATCCACTACAACTAGTAAAGCGCAAGTTTTAGACACTCAAGAAGCAACCAATCAAAAAACTACAACCATTCATTAAAACATTGCAGAAAGCCAATCAAATAACAGTGCAAATTTCACTAGCCATTTGTTAATGTGCCTGTGGATACATAGTAAAATTTGTACTGTCATTTGATTGGCTTTCTGTAATGTTTCTAATGAATGGTTGTAGTTTTTTGATTAGTTGTGTTTGAGTATTTAAAACTTGTGCTTTACTAGTTGTAGTGCATCTGATGGAGGATTTTTTTTCCAAAAGCCCTAATCCTGTTTATAGTTTTAATAAAAGGTTTATGTTATATGCTGTGGTAGTCCTACTGTTGTTCCTTTCTGTTTGGATTATATACTCTACAGAAGGGCTTTTTGTTCTCCTTATGTTGTTTTGTTTATCATGTCCTGTATGTTTGATTGGTTTGATAGACTGAATCGCATGCTTGTAAATGCTTGGCCTCCCAAGCTCACATGTCCATCATGGCCATAGACAGCCTAAATCATGCTCATAAAGTGCTAGTGCTAGTTCTACAGCTATAGCTGTTATGGAGGTGTCTACAGCTAGGAGAGAATATTCTTTGGGTTGTGGCAATCATGACAGTGGTATTTCAGATAAGGAATATCATTCAGGGTCATGCAGCATGCTGCCATCTAGGCATGACTGTAGTATGATCAGTGCAATCCCTGACAAAGGCAGCTGTTGGGGGTACATGCATGTGTGGGATGCTCAGTCTCCTACCTTGTATGTCCCAAACCTGTAAAGATATAACTACTGTTGAGGTTATGTCCTAGCAGATGTATACTCACACCACCACAGCCCCCAGCAGATCACACACACTTCCAGTGACAAGGGATCTTCACAAAGTATTTTTGTCAATGCCTCCCTCATACAGACTCAAAGCCTAGACAGCTGCAGTCTTGCTTTTAATTGTCCTTATCACTCACACATTTCCCTGTGGAAGTCATGCACATGTGTTCCTCCCCCATTCTGCAAAAGCCGATAACTCTGCCCTATCATTTATACCCTGTCTCTTGGTTTGCCACTGTCTGCATAATGTGGGCAGCATATACATAATTAAGCACACCCTGGTGTTGCTTTTGTATGCATTACTTTTACTGAAGTGTATCAGCTTTACTCTGCTTTACTATGGGACAGAGCTATGTGTAAGCTGCTGCCTCTTTGTCAGTGCCACTGCATACAGTACTCACCTCTGTCTAGCATGATCAACCACTGCTGCTGACTCCTCCACTAATTCCACATCTGTGTTACCCTTCACTGCATGGACTGCTAGGAACTGCTCCTCCTGCAAATGCCCCACCCCCACTCCCAACTACTGTGTAGAATTACGCATCCCGAAAATACTTTTTGCACACATGACAGCATCATACTTCACGACACTGCTGAATAAACGTAAAACAAATAAATGCCTGCGAGAAGTATAGTCCGACACTCTCACTTTATTATGTACAATAAAAACAGTTAAGTACTTTCATTCTGATGACTGTGGGGCTTTGTCAGAACCATTACATTTCATATCACCCACAAGTGATGTATTCCTCCTCATCCAGCGATTTGAGATCATTCTTCACCCTTTAAATGAGTAACAAATACTTTGTTAAAGATCCAGTGACATCAGTGCAATGATTGGCATATAAAATGCCCTGGAATTGTAGATAAAAGATATATCTAATAAAATACTATCCTATTATAATCTTACAAATAGCTTCAATGTACATTAATAAAAACATATGTTAAACCATTCTTTCAAAACAATCAATTACCTCACCAATGAGATACCATGCCATTCAGACTTGGTATTCAGCTTGCATCACGTTTAATTTACCACCAAAGTTCAAGCATTTCCAAAGTATCTCCCTATGGACCAACCTGTGGGCTTTTTTCTACCTTTTCCAATACTGAAAACAAAAAAATTTATGACTTGGATTTTTCACAGTGTATTTAAAAAAAGGCATTATTTTTATTTTTGACACCAATGGTATAGTAATGCTTATACATATGTTCCTTTAACATCCACTCAAATTTACCAACATAAAAAACAGGACATTGTTAGCCAAGGGTGATGCAGTGGTTTATGATGATGCAGCACCACTGCAAGGTCCAAATACAGAATAAGGTTTTAGATTGAGGCCATGTTCTTAAGATGAAATGGACTTTCCCGGTTAACAAACTGCAATAAATAAATAAAACAAATGAAAATAAGATATTTTTGGGCCCGCCAACATCTGCCTCTTAAGTGTTGGTCATTCATCAATATTCAATCCTGAATCTTCGACCTGCAATTTGAATTGCATTCTGTTCAGTCATGTATAATAAAGAGGAAAGGAGAAGGCGACGTGTGATGAATGTACATTGGTAGGAATAACACCGATTCAGTTTTTGACAGGTTGGGATTCAATTAACCTTTTGCCATCCAGTGAAAGATGGAATCCTTACACCTTTCAAAAATGCTGGAGTCAGGCAATGACTCGAGTGAAGGAGAAGTAAATCTGAGTATCTTTTGCCACTTGTCATGAGCACACAGTCTTTGTAGTACCTTCTCAAGTGGCAGTCTATAAGAAAACAATAGGAAAGATGCCAGAATGAAGCTCTATGTCACCGCAATACCTGTAGATGGCTACAGAAAGAATTTTGTTTGTACCTGATTTTTCCCTCCTTGTTTATCATTCAGTAAGCCTCACCTCAGTAAAACTGTGCCTATTCATTTCATCAGCTTCCACTATCTGTGTATGTGTGTGTGTGTGTGTGGGGGGTTATTCAGGCAGCCATGAGGGTGCTTTGTGTTCTTTCTACATGTTGGCAAAGAGAGCATTTGAAAAGCACAATCTCTCCAGGCAAGAGACTTGTAAACTTCATTACTATAGAAGCCCAAAATGCCCTTTCCTTCAAGTGTAGAGTTCTACATACATATTATGATCTTGTGAGTATATTTCACAGGTACCTTAATGGTTGCAGAGATCAGCTGGGTTTAAAGACCCTGTGCTTCTAAAGTATAACCAAACAGTCCACATACGCTGTGCTGATGATGTCATAAGAAGACCAAAACATGTGTGACCACAACAAGTAAGGTTTGGCTTTACTGGCCTGGATGCAGCCATAAAGATTTAAAAAGAAAAAGTAAAAAGTCGTGGACATTCAGAAGCCTTATAGCTGAAACACTTGATGTCCTTAATGAGTCATTTGCATATATCCCATGGGCCTTTAGTGTGGGAGGTTTAAGGTATAACATAGTGAAAACTCTAGCTTGTCTAGGTCTTTCTTGTAGATTTTACACATTATTCTGATGAGTATACTCATCAGAATCTTTACATTGCAAGAGCAGTACAGGAAAAACGCAAACTAAAGTGTACACACACCTTAGTAAGTGTTGTATTTCTGTATCTTTTTACAATGTATGTTTTTAAGAGACACTTCCTCACTTAAAAGAAATTTTAGTCAACCTGTTTCAGCTCTGTGCCATTTTTCCCCTTGTTTTTTTGGGGGGGGCACTGTGTGAATGGAGTCCTGTGAACTGTTATACATGCCTGGAATAGATTTTATTTTGCATAAGTATTGCTAGTTTTCTAAAGTAAAGGTACAATTTTTAGTAAAACAGTTGATTTGCTAATTCTTCACCCTCATGACATCAGTTTCTATTTGCTCCCTGAGCTGACTTTGCTGCGGAACTTAAATTAGTTAACATGTCTGCCAGCCATGACTTCCTACTCATCCTTTAGGATACTAACTCCTTTTTCAGATTAGGAGTTCCAATGATGAGTCTGTTTTTTGTATTCTCTCAAAAGACCAAGTACCCTACAGAAGCTGCTTTTATGAAAGAGTTGAGGATTTTTCTTAGTTTTTTTTTTTTTAAATCACCCTTGGGTCAGTAGCAGTACAGCAGGAACACCAACCTCGGGTAAAGGTCATTTTGAATTAGTGCCTCTCCTGACTGCAGATCCATGTATTTGTTGCTCATAGCAGTAAATATGTGCATGCACCCATGTGCCTTCCCTTGTATGCATGATCCCAACTGCTTCATACTTGGGCTTTCACTCCAAACTGTTTTTGTTGCCGCTTTACTGTTTTATTTTTCATCCAATTTCACAGGCTTGCTTTAATAATCTTGCTATCATTGTGTGAGCAATTTTAACTGTTCACAAGCATTTGTTAGCTTTTGATATTGCCCTGATTTGTTGACTTGAAGAGACTGAACATATACCACCTTGAAAGATTATGCTTATCTAGATTTTCAGCTTGGTTATGCAGGACTGAATGGATAAGTGTTACTCCAAGTTACTGTGCTCCTCTGAAAGCATTTGACTTCTTTCCTGATGTGAGGGGACAGATCACCCACACTCATGTTGCAGGGGGCAGCAGTGGCTTCTGCTACCAACAAAAAGGGTTTCATCATGCTATAGATAGGTTTGACTATCACTAGCTGTAATTTCCAGCAAGTCACATTGTGTGTGTTGAAGGGTTGTACACCCATTGCTATAGTTTTGGGTGTATTGTTAACATTTTTTTTTTTCATACAGGGAGGTGCCCGTGCCATTGTCATTGTCACGTTGCTGCAGTGCATTATTTTGGCCAGTTACTCTTAACACTGTTTAGTCAAAGTTAGCATGCTCATGCCACCAAGACATTTAATGGACATTTGGGTGATTGACTGATTATTAGTGAACATATGGTGTTTATCAACCTAGTTATTCCCACTTGGCATGGCTTATTTTTGGGGGGAGACATCAAGTTTCATGTATACAAAGTAAAAGAAATGTGTCCAGGATACCACAAAAGTCTCTGTTCTTGTTTTCTTTGAGGAGTAGTAAGAGAATGCCTCACTGAGGGAGGAGGACAGTGTAACTGATGCAATTTACAGTAAGTATAGAGGATTAGAACTGAAAGCTATTAAGCTGCTTTTGGTTGTCCGAGGTTCATTTCCTTCAGCCACCATTTGCTTTTGCTGTGTCCTTTAGCAAGTCACTTAAGCCAAAACTATTCACAAGTTGTCCCTGAAAATGGACACTTGTTTCTTGTGGTCTAACTCAATTCACAAATAAAATATAAAAAAAAGCTTCTGCTAATGTAACTAAAACTGAAATGGAAACAACTGACTGTGATGAAAGTGTGGAGACAGAGAATTAAAATAATTTTTTGGCATTGAAGAAAGCTATTTCACTCTGCCATGTAGTCAAGTAATGTAGACTATAAGAAAAAAGTTGGAAAACAATGAAGCTGACCATGTTGAATGATCTATGCCGCCAGTCATCACAGGAACACACAACAGCGATCTTCCCAGCACAGTTTTGCAAGGCAAAACACAGCACTTTTATCAGCATAACTGGCTAGACAGTCTGCAAGGAAAGCTGAATGCTGATAATCTAAAGGAAACACTATGCTAATAGAGAGAACCTTTGGGGGTATTACCATCTTCATTTCAGGCGCTGATATCTATGTTCAGGCAGTAAACAACGGTCTGATGCCATACACAGCTAGAAACTACTTACCATGCAACTCAAGGTTTGCTTATCTATATCTGCTATAGCATCCTGGCATTATTTCAAATTGAAATGTTTTCGGTTAGGTTAATGAAATTCAGTGTGTAGTTTTAATCACAAAACTTAACAAAAAACTTGAAGAAAATAATTATTTGCCGAGTTATGTGATGAACCATGGGCAGTGGAAAAACTAAGGTAAACAGATACTTTGACTTGAGGGTAGTTTGTTTAACCAAGGTTAAATGATATAATACTTGTCACTTGCCTTCTGGTGTTTTCCTCTAGTGTTTAAAAGATACAGTTCATTATTTTAATTAAGAACCACCCTGTGAGATGGTGGTTGGAGTTTATGTGTTAATAGATATCCCACCAAGAGTGGACAAATGACATTCTCTTGAGACTCAACACCCAGCAAAAAATCTGCTGAAAATAGCTTCCCAAAAACACTACTCTCAGTATTTTTTGCAGGGTACAAGCTCCCTGAATCCCCTAACTAATATAATGAACTCCTTCATTGCACTGAAAGAGAAAATGGGACAAATACCCAGAAATTGCAGTTAGTACATGCATGATGCTGGCATTATCTTGGAATTAGGTCTGTTGGAGTTGATGGTCAGGGAAACGTACTTCATGGAGCAGTAGTGTAGCCATTAATAGTATTAAGAATGATGTTAAAAATGTTTCTGCTTTACATTTTTTATTGAGTACACTTTGTGTGACTCGTGATCTTATGAATAAAATAAAATCGAACAGGGAAAGGCACTGTAGTCTTCCTCCATGTCTCTTAACTGTCCCTAATTTTGCTCCATCCCTCAAAAGCTTTAAGTTTTCTGATAAATCACTGAAGACCACTTCAGAAAATGAAGCCAGACATTATAGTTTAATTCGTTTTGATGCCCAGAAGATGCATGATGATAGAAAACATCTTACTCTGTTATATGTCTTACTCTTGTCAAGTATTATTACAGCTATATTTAAAGATTGTCCCTCATTTTAAGTATTTTTTCCAGCATATCATTGGCTTTATTTAGAGTTCTTGATCAAAAAATTGAGAAGTATCAGGCCAAATTCTTGCTTGTGCTCCCTCTGTCTCTAGGTTGCTCAATCGTTCACTTTGTTATTTCTAGCTCTGTGTTTCTGTATGTCTTATACTCTCCCTTTCTCTGTCTTTCTCAGTCACACACACACACACACACACACACACACACACACACACACACACACACACACACACACACACACACACACACACACACACACACACAAATACATTACCTATTTCCTTTTTGTATATTTTTTTACATTCGTTAAACAACAAAGTTAAGTTTAGTGAATACAAAAAATGGCGGCATTTGCTTTTTCACCCCATGATTCAAGGCAAATTAATATGCTGATTTGAAGTGCTGCATGTTTAATATTTGTAAATTAATACCCAGTTGGAGAGCATTGCATGCCTGACAGGATATCATGTACATTTCTCCCATTACTTAAGAATAAGTAAAACACAGGAAAAAGGATAAAATAAAATACAGGAGGAGAAACTGTATGTAACAAAGCAACAGTAGAACCAATTCAACTAAGAGCACACACTAATAATATATAACTTGGCCAATAGTAGCTCATATTTAGAATCAGGCAGCAATCTGGATGTAGATAAAAAACAAATAAAAGCAGCATGGCACTAAAAAGACTCTAGAAAGCAACATTAATTTCTCTTAATTACTAGTACCTATTATGACCAGTGTGGTTGTAATGATTTTTTTCTGTTAAATATTTCATGAAGACAATCCATTTCATATACTTGTATTCATAATTATCTGTATATAATGACATATCTCTTTGGACCTTCTTTCTAAATGGCCAATCAGTCATAGGGGTAACAAACAAAAACTTCTGCACACAATCATTTCATTGCCCTCCCTTAGACAGATTGTTAGATATGAGTTTGTCTTTAAAGACCAAAAAATCCTGCATTTTCAAAAGAAAGTAAAGTAGTCCTACATAAATAAAGTGCATTCTATCTCCATTAGCTCAACGCAGGTAATTTATCAACTGGCAGGTTACATGGACATCCCACTATACACATTTGCATTTATATATCCGTATTCTTTTTCTTAAATATTTTTGAACTTAATATACCTACATGATAAGAAGGTAGAAAGTCATTCCCAACAGTGAAATATCTTAAAAGTGGAAATTCTGAAATCATAAACTGTGACAGAAATTGAATAATGCAGCCAATTCTCTGCAGAGTAGACAGAGAGTGCTCTGACCATCACCTAGATGAGCAACGTTTGACAAGTAGCTGTGTCGCTTTAAGAACCTAGGAGGGGGTTGGGAACAAGTGGCTTTATGCTTGGTTGCCCACTCTGGGAATGAGAAGTTTCTGCTAACAATCTGACATGCTCAAGTGATGGGGTCAATGCTATAATCACATGGCAGATTGTTGTTAGCATTCTGACACTGAAGTTGAGGGATTTAGCTAACTGCTGTCATGTGGTGATGTGCGTGGTATCAATAACACTGCACTGTTACAGTGTTCAAAAAAATCACTTAGTGCACAAGACGGCATATATTTCATGCTGCTGGCTGCTTCACTCTGAACAACCTCCCCTTGCCATTCCACTGCTGGTATGATCCCAGCACCAGGGGTAGTATCAGGGACATTATAGTTAAAAACGGACTTGAGAGCAGGCAGATGATAGCTTTCAGGGGCACATGCAGAAGGGTAAAAAACAGGAATCACTGAAGATAATGACAACATGGCACAGTTCTTGATGGAATTAAGAGAAACTGTGCAACTGATACAACACATAAATTATCTTATATTGCTGCAAGGAAAATGGACAGACAAGGATGCATGCAGACCTATGTGTAACAAATTTTGCTTTTATGCAATAGCAGCCAGCACAACAACTTCTGTGGTAGACCAGTGTGAACCGCAGACTACTTTTAGTGGAGTTTCTGGCAGCATCTTCACTCCAAGCACTGACTGTTTCAAAAGATTCTTATAGCCTATCTTTGCAAGGCATGGGTAAGCTGGAAGGAGGAGAAGCAGGTGTGCAGGTGTAGAAGGTACTTACTGGTGGCACCTGTCAAATGAACCTGATGGAATGTCACTAGGTGCTTACTGACAATGTCTGCATACTTATGAGCATATGTGAACAGACACAATCTCACTTCCTGCATGTTTCCTACAGAAAATAAATTAATTTACCCCTTTCCATTGCTTCCAGGCTGCTGAAGTACACATATATTCTGAGTTTATTAAGAATTTCAGGAACAATGTCAATACTTTTAATTTAGATGATACATTTTATCATTTACTAAAATCTCATAACATTAGTGAAAGTTTCCTGCATCCTAACACTTATTTCACAGATTGCTGCTGATGTCACAGTCTTCAATAGTTTTGTATGATTCAGATCCCCCACTTCTCATCTGTTTCCTCTACATGCAACTCCTCATCCTCCTTTTATTTACCCTGCCCCTGAATGCTCAACCCCCCCCCCCCACCATGCATATGATCTTACCTCTAACTCACTCTTCATTCTCCTTCACCCAGAGCCATCTTAACAGCATTATTCATCCATAGGCAAAGGAGTGCACTGGGGCCCCTACCCACACAAACACTCACAATGGGGGCATTTTACACACACAAACACACACATACACACACACACACACACACACACACACACACACACACACACACACACACGCACACACACTCCAGATGACACTTACTTGTTGAAGTGGAACTGTAGAAGCAGAAAGCCAGTAACAAATAGAACATTACATTATATGTGGTAGGAAGAACAGATGACACATGTACAGATGCAACTTTTATAAAGGCTGCCACTGCATTGAGATAATTGATGTTTTAGGAATGCTGCATTTGGATAATTAACATTTTGGATAACTGATGCTCTATTGTACAATGCTTTCTAATATTTATAATTTTCCTAACTTTCATAATTCTTCAAATATTTATAATTTAATACAGTGTAGTATTTATTTATTGACAACAAGTCACAACACACATAGATTAGCATGGGGCTCTTATGCTCGTGTGGCCCCCGGACAACTGCCCAGTGTGCCCATGCATTAAGATGGCTCTTCCTTCGCCACACATTTTCCTTCCTGTGTAATCTTCTGGCTGGCTCCTCCCCTTCCTTCTCTGAACCTTTCTAATAGTTTCCATACAGTGGATTTGCACCTCTCGACAGCCCCTTCATTACTTCAGCAATTTTAACCACCCAGCAAATATTGTGCATTCCTTCTCACCCATCCAGTCCTATCTCTAGGCCACTTGTGTCTCACCTCCCCTCCTTTCTCGTCTACAATTATCATCAGTGTTAGTTATAGAAGTCTATGACCACTCTGTTGCTAGTATTAGCAGCATTCCCAATCAGTTGATCAATAGATGAATAAATAAATAAACAATAAGTAAGTAAGTAAAATGACAGAAGTACATCATGATGAGTTTGGTTAATAAGCTCTAAATATGAAATATCACACAGATACAGGTTTGATCCATACATCATCTACATAAATGCTATGTGATTTTGGATAACATCAACATTTTCATTTCAGATCTGAATATAACTATCTTAAATGAGTTTAAAAAAAAATGAAAGTTCTTCTTGTATAACCACAGAAGCTGAGCAGCATTTTGTATCTCTTCTTGTTTACTTTAAACAGTCCTACCAACAATCATTACAGTTTTGTACAATTTGAACATCAGTAGAAAAAACTGTTTTGTATGACATTTCATGCAGAATAGATGTGTGAACTGCACTTATCAGAGCTGACTTGCAAAGTAGCATTCATAACATCTGCAAGTATTTTAGAGCTTTTCTCAGAAGTGTAACTAAGCAGAGGCTGCATCAACAATCAGCACCCCCCCACTAGTATATGCCAGAGTTTTAATTGGTCTTTTATCTAGTCATCTGTCATGCTGGGCAGAGATAACAGTCCATGTGGGCAATATTTAGATTAGTTCAACAATTTGTCTTTTCGGCTTCTCCCAGTTAGGGGTCGCCACAGCGGATTCCGCTAATGATTGGCAGTCGATATTTATGGTGCCGAGTTGCCAGCCTGAAGCTCAACCTTCAGCAAAGGCACGCCCATTCACGCATGTCTTTCGGAAGCCACTCGACCACGGGGAGGACATGCAGACTCCACACAGAAGGCACTCCAGCCATGAATCGAACAGGAGAACCTCTTGCTGTGAGGCAACAATGCTACCGCTGCACCACCGCGGCTTAGATTAGTTCAACACTAAGGCAAGGAAATTGCAAGTCATACCTCTCCATGAGACAAACCATGACATGATAAGACTCCTTAACATTACTGTCCAACAATAGAATCTGTTGAATGTCACTTGCTGAGGATATTAATTTTCTGATTTATTCTGATTTCAAGTCAGCATAATTGTCCATAAGACTAATGATGTTTAAACCAAAAAGCAAACATTTCTGTGGATTCAAAAAAGAAAATAATGCTATCCCTAAAGCTGTGGGATGTCCTGAATGGTTGACTAGCTATAGTTACATTATGAAGAAAGACACCTAAAACTACCAGATACCTTTCTCAAAACACTGCTCTGCTATTAGATGCAGTATGCATGATTTCTATGCAGGTCAGTACATTTTCTCTGAAGCTTGTATTTTCAACTGGCTCATTGATTGCCTGTCACTTGACTGTGTAACACAACAGGATCCTATCTCTCCACCCCCAGAGGGGAGCAAACATCTCCCAGTGTGCTGATAATAAAATTAATAGCATACAGAAAGTGCTTGCAGCAGCAGTGCCCAAGGGGTGAATCGATTCCCATGTTTAACAGTCACTAATTCTAAAGCCACAGTCCCCGCACTGTCACGGGCTCAGTATCCCATCAGATCAATAACTCCTTGATTTAAAATAACAGAACACACTGGTCGTCACTAGTGGGGGAGCAGTCTAAAAGGGTTATTATTATAATGTAGAACTGTCGCCTGACATTCCTCTGCCACTATGACTTATGAGCTTACGCTGAAACTTTGAACCGCTCATTATTTCTGACAACTCCTGACACTCCAGCTTCTAATAAGCATGTTTACATACTGACTGCTGCTTGTAATTTGCCTCTAAACATATCACATTAGCTGTGAGTATCTGCTGCATGAGGGTTATACCAAGTGCTGTAACAAGGCACTATACTGTTAAAAAAATAACCTAATATCCCCAAGGGACTTAAAGAAATAACCTGTCTGAAATTCTAGATTACAGTTTTATCAAGTTTAGTTCTTCCTTCTTTTCAGACTATATGCATCAATATGAAAGTGTGATATCTGTCTTACCTTTAAAAAGTGAAACATACTTACAGCTCACTTCCTATCCTTTAAATATAACGTTGAAATCTGAAATCCTCAGGTATCTTATAAAAAGACTTAGGTTTTATAAGATGGCTGTTGGCTTACGTAAATAAGTTGAAAACCTAATGTAAGGAGTTATAGCTGGTTTATGGACTATAATTTATAGGGACTTGAAAGGATTCAGCTCCCTTAAGTTATTTAGTCTAGGATAGTTATTGTTTGTTTATTTATTTTGCTCACTGTGGTAATACACTGATCACAACAGGCCATTTACAGACACAATACAGGTGAAGAAATTCACAAAAAATAAAAAATTCACAGTCAAGAGTAATCACAGGTGGTAGATAAGCCCTTTGACAATTGATACAGTATGTAAATATTAACAGAGGAGAAAAACAAATGTAAGTCTGCATGTCCTCCCCGCGGTCGAGTGGCGTTTGAAAGACATGCGTGAATGGGCGTGCCTTCTTTGAAGGTTGGGCTGGCACTTCAGCACCGTAAAAATCTACTGCCAATCATTAGCGGACCTGAGTTGTGCTGTGGTGCACCCTAACCGGGAAAAGCTGAAAGAGGAAGAACAACAACATATGAGAGCGAAACAACAGGTGAGCACAGAGGGTCAAAGCAGGAGTGATGCAACTGAGGAGGGAGTTAGGTTATGTGTCCAGTAGAAAAAAACTTGCAGTCTAATTTCTGTTGCAGGTATCTTTAGAGCTGAGCTCTGAATGTGGGAAAAGTGAAGCTTTCTTTTAGCTGAGGAGAGAGGGGTAGCCAAATTTGGCCACAAGAATGAATAAGGACTGCACAGTTTGGGGAATGGTCGGTACTGCACAGTTCAGGGACTGGTCGGTACTGCACAGTTTGGGGAATGGTCGGTACTACACAGTTTGGTTTGCAGTGTCTCAAGTGCGGGAGTTAATTGAGAGGGATTGTGCTGACTGTAGGGATGGTTTTGTTATGGAGTTTGACTTAAAGAGGTGGAAAAGGCAACTGGGTATGGTAGTTTAAAAATAAGAGACCCTAGAAGTAGTTCAACTCTGAAGGAGACTGGAAGCCATTTGTCTTTGGAGAGGGTGATGCTGTTCCTGATGGGGTAGGGGCACTGAAAATGAATCAATGAATTTTGTTTTCATTGGACGTCAGAGTGGAAGAGTTCTTTTAGAGGCCATGGCTATTTCGGGAAGCCTGTATTCAAGTTGAGTAAGGATTACTCTTTTGCCTTTTGCAGCTTTAGCTGGTCTGGAGAGAAAGGGAGATATTTTCCATGAGCAGAATAAAACAGAACTGATCTTTTTCCCTGTTGTTTTCAATGTGGATATGGACCGTAATATTTACATGTGATGGAAACAATTATTTATTTTGATTTGGCAATTTTTTAACACATCAGATCTAAGATTGCGAGCTCCTTGTTCAGAATTAATCAATTCAAAACTTTGCAACATGGTTTAGTGAGAAATGGAAAGCATGGGAACTTAGTAAAATTAAACATATTGCCTTAATAAGGTGCCCATTATCTGTCATAGTAATCAGAGGCATCGCTAGAATGGGGCAAAGGGGACAGGTGCCCTGTGTGCAAGATGTCAGTGGGTACAACCTTTAGTACAGGCATTCGGTTTCTGCTGCCAATAAAACACTTCATCCCTTCCTATTTGGTTACGTGTAGAACTGGCATTTAGAAATGAACCCTGATACAGCATTTTCTGCCAAGACTGAAGAGCTCAGTACTTCCAGTGTTGCATTTTAGTCATCAAGTAGAAAAGTACCCATTTATTTATTTATGTATTTATGTATGTATGTATATATTTATTTATGTATTTAATGTATTTATTTATTAATCTATCTGTCTATATATCTACCTATCTGTCTTTCTGTCTATCAATCATTTATATATCTTTATCCTCAGCTTAAAGTTGAGATGGATGCTAGATTGGGAAACAACAGAACTAGCTAATAGTCTGACAATAATAGATATGTAAGACCTAGTCAAAGAATTAAAGTAGTTGATTTATGCATTTTTAAGACAAATCCAAAGGTGTTCCTCCTCAGGAAAGGGTATTGAATACAGGGAACAGGATGCCACTGACTGTACAGTTCTGTATTATTGTCACCACCACATCAATCTTTTTTTCATGCCCTCTGTAACTTCTGTCCTCATTTGTGAGCAAGATATCATGAAACAAACTCATTTACATGAGGTATTTGCTTCCTTTCACCCAGGGAGGCCAACATAGTCTTTTTTTTTTTTTGGGAGGGGGCCCTGACCTCAAAGTAAAAGTTCCAGTTTTCATCCCATCCAACTGACATTAAGTAGTCACATGAGAGATTACTGCCTTGAAGCTAAGAGAATGACATTATCTGCAAACAAGAGAGATGCAACCACCTCATCCCTAAACCAGAAACAGAAGTGTGGATAAGAGACACACTTGGTGGATATGTAATCCCTGAACATAACCAAGGCTGTGGATACAATTCTTACTTCTTAGATACAGGAAAGGAATGACACACAACCACATCTTTGGGATCTTGTATGGTTGTAGCACTTCTAACATGACATCCCTGGGTACTCGGTCATTTATGTTCTCCAAGACTGGCACAGCAGACAGTGCATTATGGGATTAGACAGTTCTTATATTACACACCCACAGTTTATCTATACATGTAAAAAAAGTATACACACATTTTATCATCACACATTTCAACCCAGAGATATTGCAGTTACTTTCAAAAAATATATGTAAGTAATCAATGTATCTCTGAGATGCTGCCTTCTTGGATACAACTAAATTGCATACAGTTAGAGCAGAGAGAGATTGGTATGTAGTGAGCAAACCCAGTTGAGCAAGACATACATCATGCTCCTACTTAAAACAGTCCAGAGATAAGTATCTCAGTATCCAACACATATAGTCAACCCCAGTGCTGAGAACTGATCCCTATATAACTGGAGAATACCCTCCTACACTCCCTTATTTAATCTGGGTCAACTTGCCAGTCCAGAGAAAGTGTCCCAGCACTTCATGAAACACTGATAAGTAATCACAAGCTGTTATCACAATGTCATTGTCATAGGAACTGCATAGAATGGGTCCTGAGATAGTTCTTTATTCTCACTTTTTTTTACCCCAGCCCTCCAAAACCAGTAGAGTCATTGGTTTAGATGAATGAACCATACTGAAAATCATGGCAGAGTTTCCAATTGCCAATGACTGTGAAGGTTAGTTAGTCATTTTTCATATTAATTGTGTTAATTATTTAATCAGTCACTCAACATTTAAAAAAATATATAAAAAACAAAATAAAATAAAATAAATAGTTACATACAATTTGGGCTACTTAAAGCATGAGGAAATGCTATTGACACCTCCCCATTTCAGTACACTTAGATATTGAATAACATATTAAAGGGAAGTGAATGCTTAGTCAACACTTGCTTACAAGGGTGAATCCTTGTTTTCAGGTTTTGTCAAGGCAAGGTCAGTGTGTGAATTGGTTGTAGATAAAAGCACTAGGTTAAGGGTTTCTGCATCTGACAGGGTTTTCTTACAGCCTCGAGTCATACTTTTCATTGGCTTCAGTTGCATAGTTATTTCATTGAGGATTTGATGAGCCTTTTTGTATCGGGGAGACAGTTCAGTTAAAGTCAGACCGGCTGGGTTTAGTGGCATTTGTTCTGTCCATAAAAAACAGACACATTTCAGTAATTGAGTGTTTTTTGAGAGCTGAATGTTGGGGCTGACACTCAAGCCACTTATGGAGTTATTTGTGCCATGTCAGGAGCCTTGTAGATAGGCAATTTAAGGGCAGAGACCAGAAAAAGTTTTCTGTCACAGTGTCGACAACAAAAAGAACACTGCTGTTGAGAAGTACATTAGTCCACAAAAATGAACATAAAACAGAGCAATCCTTAATAAATGATGATAATAATCAGAGTTTTTATTTGCTTTTGCATCAAAAGGATAATAATTGAATATTATTATTCCACATAATTGGTTGTAGCATGAGGGATAAAATGTTTAGTCCTTAATGGCTCATCATTTTACCTTGTATTAGTCCTGGTTGTGTCATATTTCCCTAACCCTTTAAGAGCCACAACTTGATGTAAAATGATAATAAAAAAAGAAGAAATATAGTATGTACATAAATATATGTATATATATATATATATATATATATATATATATATATATATATAAAAATATATAAATAGGGTCTACTTCACATTGACAAAGGCCGACACTATAGAAGCTGATATTGTCGGGATCAGATTAGCGAAAGCAAAACACATCGAACGTTTAAACAGAAATCTCTGTAAGGGGAGATTTCCATTTAGTTCAATGTAGTGCAGTCTCTGAGTTGGTATATTTTAGTAGGGGGGGTGTGCAAAGGTAGTTTTTATTTATTTTTGTTTTTAGGCATTTTTTTTTTTATCTTTCGATGTTTCAGAATTCTATGATATGGTGTCGACCATATCAGATTCGATATTCTGAAACGTCAATAAGATAATATAGATGCTATATATATAGATATATGTAGATATAGATACAAATAATATGAAATGTTAAAAAAATTTACATATAGCAAGTTAGCGGCTAGACTGGATTTAGTAGGCCATCATCTTTATTTCTCCATATTTATTGCATTTACACGCTGTGGTAAATAAAAGTAAAAATATATTAAAGCAATATTTAAATAGAAATGAAAATAAATAGGAGGTCCAACATTTGGGGGCAGTAGTGATATTATTCTGGCTATGTAAAAAAATAAGGATATTATAACAACATGAGATAATGTGCAATTATTTATTTATCAACGGCCATGGCAATGGCAATAGCTGCAGTTGTCTTATTTTTTTTCACATTTTGCAGATGTTCCACAAGTCTGAGCAACAGTACTCAGAAAGGCATTCTGTTTTTTCCAAATTAGATATAATATAAAAATAACAAGAAGGCTAAATTAATTACAATATTAAAATATGATACATTTTATTTTAAACAGTACATTAGAAATATTCTGGTTGGTTAATGTGAATATTAATGTTTTGAAATTATTTTATCTTTCCAAATACAGATTATTTAGCCCTTCAACAATTAAAAGCCAGATGGGCTATGATACCAGCTGAAGCAGACCAGTTTTTTCAAGAGTTTGAATCGGAAGATCAGTGCTTCCCAACAGGAGCCAAAAGATGTTGGGTAGCAGCCAAGATGGATATTCCCCAGACATGATAGATGACAACAGAGAGCTCAGAAAGTGACAGTAAGCATTTTGAACCCAGGCAGTGATACTGAATGGGGCAGTAACCTCTGTAAGGGGAGAAATTGCAGGTAACAAAGCGATATGTGAAACTGACAATTTAAATGCTGATTAGCCAGACTCAGGATGAATAGCTACATGAATTTTGAGTCACTACCATTAGTAAGCAAAGGGAGGATATTTGACTTAGTCTGAGAAAATGGTTTTGGGTCTACCTCTGCAAGTAAAGACAATGCAGATGCATCGGGCCAGTTAGCAATTAGTGCCAATAATGTATCAGGATTGCTTCTCAGCACCTCTGATTCGCCCTCCTGATTGGCTGGCTGACAAATGAGAAGTGGTGCTTCTCGTTTTCTCTCATTCACCAGCTGGGAAATCATAATTAAATGTGCCCCCTTTGTTGTCACCATTTATCCCTGAAGTTAACCAGATGAGGACAGGTAATAATCACGAATGTATTCATCTATTAGCATGTCCCAAGTAGAGTTAATGAGATTTGCTGCTAGTTTGTCACATCTACAACTTTGCAGATTCTGCCCCTTAGCAAAGCCAGATCATGGTCAAGTGGGGCCCTAGAGATGGTAATGGATCACAGCCCCCCCCTCACAATAGCAAAACCCCCAGCGATGCTAGTGTCCCATTACTTGACTATTTCTCCCCAGTTACCATAAACACTGTTCCAACTTATCAGTGTCCATACTATTTTCTTTATTTCTACAATGATTATAGATATTTAAAACTTTTATTCCGAATTTTATAAAACAAACAGTGATAGCTAATTGCTAACAACAATACAGTCTCGCAATGAAAGCAGACTTAGCATTAACAGTAAGCTTCTCCACCCTTGAAACTCACATTCATTGAAACTGCATTGAAACCTACATTAAAAGAAAATGCATCTGGCCAGTGGCAGATTAAGTTTACCTTTCGGCTGTTTTCAAACCATAGGCCCCTCGCACACATTTTATGGAGCCTGCATACATAAATGTGTTCTTTAATGCACCATCATGACTGAATTTAATTATATTCCTTCTATAATACAGCAGCACTTGTTAGAGTTGTTTTAAATTTGGAAGTTTGAACATTTTTCCAGTAAGCAATGAAACAAAATGTATGAACCAATAAGGACAAAAGTACCCATTACATAACGTTTCAACAACAAAAGTCTACTCAGACTTCTGCCATTACAATCCACCAATATCAGCCAATATACACAGTCTCTGCAGAAGTAAAATTCATCTGAATAATTCCACATTAAAGAGATCTATAACTAATGAAGAGGTTGCTGCTGGCAAACAACTATACATTTCACTGTTTCATGTACAATTTCAGTGCCTGCTGCCCTTTAATTATAAACTGTCCAAGTTACACTTAAAAAAATGGTAGGCTGGTAATATCTCAAGAGGGACTGTCTGGCAAACCAGCAACAGTTTCATAGTTACTAGGCATCTCATCCAAAGGAGGACACACTCAGGAGTGCAGCACCCCCATCCCCCTTAAAGGATACATTGCAATATCAGCACTCTTGTACATAGTATGGGAGCAGAACCTACAACATTCTGTACGAACGATAAGTATGCTACCTTTTACGTTGCTAACTGCTTTTAAAATTTATAGCACCAGCGCTGATGATGGCCATTTGCTAAACAAAACAGTCTTAGCATGAGCCAGTAAACTTCTCTTCCCTTCAAACTCAAAATTCCTTGAAAATGCACAGAAAGTCAACATTCCTTGAAAATGCACTGAAATTCAATAGTCTTTGAAAATACGTGGAAATTTGTTTGAAAAATTATTTGAAAATACCATGGAACTAATCATTGTTTGCAAATGCCCTGAAATTTAACAGTCCTTAAAATGCACTTGCTGATTACAGTTTGGCAGTTAGTGTAAATGTTTCAGGCTCTAGGGTCCTGTATATAAGGTACAGAGTTTGAGCTTGAATGAGTTAACCAACCTGCCATTCCTAACTGGGGCATAACACATGTGCGCGCACACACACACACACACACACACACACACACACACACACACACACACACACACACACACACACACACACAAACACACACACACACACACACACACACACACACACACACACACACACACACACACACACACACAAGCGTGCTGTTCTCCACTAATCTGCTGTTTTACGAATGACCCATTCTCTGTATTTGTCTGGAACAGCAACAGCATAACTCCAAATCCATGATTATTTGTTAAAAATTGTGTGTTCCATTTCAGTTTAATGTGTGTGCATCATACTAAAGACTTACGTACAGATGCAACTAAGGTTGCTGCATGTGTCCTTAAAGAAGAAATGTAACATACACAGTGCATTCTTAAAGAAGAAATGTAACATACACAGTGCATTCTTAAAGAAGAAATGTAACATACACAGTGCATTCTTAAAGAAGAAATGTAAGGTTTTGAGGCAGCCCCCCGGTCAGTGCA